>NC_092055.1:125552534-125858840 GCF_003086295.3 Arachis hypogaea | reverse complement strand
TCACGAAAATTTAAGCGTTCAAATATATGGCAATGCTTTTCATAGTTAGCACACTAAACTAAACACACACTATAGCTCTATCCCTAGCTTTGTCTATAGTTTCTTTAAAGAGAACTTTAATTTATGTGTTTAAATTCTTTTGGTCAAAATTTGTTAGAATCTTTTTTTTGTAGTAAGCCTCTTCAAATCAATAATTCTTGTTATGAAAAGTTAATGACGGAGAAAAACATATACGCCAACTTAAGAAACCGCATTAAAAATTTGACAAAGTTAAACAAAAAAAATTGAAAACAAAAAATGTCCGAGAAAAACTTTAAGTCCGTAAAAGTGATTAAAAATTAGCTTATTCAAAATGGTATTAAATAAAAAATTTAAATATTTACTTCTACAGCTTATCCATGAAAAAAATCAAATACGAAGCAATCAATAAAATTTAAATACAATAGCCAGATGAACAAAACCAAAAGAACTAGGTCCAACCACAATCAATAAAATTGTTTGAAGTGAGATGTATGGAAGGACTAGACAGGAGGTATTATCGCACATTAGAGACTTGTCAATCACACAAAGCATGACATTCTCTCATATTGGTGCGAACGAATTCATTCTTTTAGCCGAATTAAACCATGTCCACAATCAATCCTGTGGGGTTGGGTCATGGATTCTTCAAGTGATCCATCCTTTTATCATATAACCCACAGTAACTCACGCAAACTTTATCTTCAGCTTTTCATAACTTTCTTGGTGTTCATGGCAGGTGAATTCAATGAAAAAAGAACACTGTTATTCTAAGGAAATCGACAAACTTATTCTCTACTGTGAGTATATATTTTTTGGTCGATGTTTTGTTTTACACAGTACTGATGCTCACAAGGATGCTTGCATTGGACTCCACAAGGCTGCAATGGTATCTTCTGACGACCTTTGTAGTTAGTTATCTAACCCTTTAATTTATCTTCCATTGGAGTTGTTCGATGAAGTTAAACCCGAAACTGTTAAATGCCTGTAATAAATGAGGTTTTTTACTAACGAGCACTCTGACCATTTTGTAACATTTTCTATCTACAGCAATAGCAACGGGGCGAGGTCTTATACCATAAGAAACTATTTCTATCATAGGAAAGGACTTTATGGGTTACACTAACGAAGTTCTAAAGGTATTTACACATGCTTATAATTTTACACGCTACCTCTGCACATCCTTGGTTGATAACTGAATGCACATTTTGTTTCCTCTAATTTGAGATAGATTTACTGCTGCATGTGGTGTGATAACCATTGGTTTCTTGTTGTCATCGACCTCGTACAAAATCAACTGGTTTATCTTGATTCACTGAGGTCCCCCACAGCCCAGTCAAAGAGACGTCACCAAATCAGGAAATTGGTAATCAAAATGTCCAATTAGCCTAACTGTATATTTATTATGATGAATATGTTTCTGAAAAGATATGTATGTTTTGCTACCTATTTGACATTATTATTTAATTGTAAATGAGGTTTGTTTGTGTCTGCATAGCTGCCAGTTATGCAGTGTTGATTGTAGGTCTAGCCTTGTTATGCTTGGAAATGTGTACCATGAAAGGATTCTGCTATGTATTATGTGCTCGATATTCATCGTTGGTTCTTTGTTTCTATGAATATTAAAAAATGTTGATAAAAATTTAACTGTATGTGCAACCAAATTTATTAAGCCAACAATGGTTGTTGTGTCTGTCATAAGTGTGTGTTGTAACACCTAATATTCAAATCCTTATGCTCGAGTCATAAGTCAATGATATTACGGTGGTACGACTCTCAGGTGGATTTTTAATAAATAAATATAGGTAATTTTCGAAAGGAGTATTAATCGAGAAGCCTAAAAGAATAGAAATAAAATCGCGAAGACGTATCACTCACGTTTCGACAACGAAAAGTTAAACTGCTAAGCCGAACGCGATATATGGACAAGGCATAAAGGAGATTAAGAGATAGATAACAGATAGATATTTTATAGCATAAGTAAATAGCCACTAATCGCGACCCGCGAAGTTAGGCCGGCTAGGGTACAGCATGAAAGTAGATGACAACAGTATATCCTAATCTCTCCCAAGGAAACATAAGAGCCTCTATAGCAAGTTCCAAAAGAGTTCAATACATAATATAATCTTTTCAAAACAAAGGTGGAGAGATTCTAAGCAAAACACAAAGTAGAGAAAATAAATATCTTCGCCGTCTCTCAGACGAACCACAGCTCACTTCTGAGCACCTGGACCTGTATCTGAAAAACAAGAGATATATACGGAATGAGAACCCCGGGCCCATGGGTTCCCAGTACGGTAAAAGTGCCAAATAAATTCAATGTACTGCAACAAAAACTCACTAAGCATCCTAAACTTCTTCACCAATTATTCATCCTAGGTTCTCACTAATCCATGAATAGGCAACTGTCATAAGGGAGTGATAAATTCAATTCATGTTTCACATGTTTCCCAACTCGCTGACTCTTCCACGAATCAGACTCAGAATCATAAGCAAAACCATCACCAGTTGTTCTGCCTTAGCAGTTCTATATCAATACATCATCATGCAATCGCATCATCAATTCATCCCATCAAGAACAGCCCTCACACCCACTGACACCAGCATGAGGGGCCTCTCAGTTGTACAAACACAAGCAATACAGGCAAGTAATACACAAACATGATACAAGTAGAACAAGTAGCATATAGTCAGGTAACATGGCATATATGATGTAGAAATCCAAGACAAATGGCAAACCCAAACAATTCAAACATATGAAAATGATGAATGTCTGCCCTATGGCTGATGATATCATCTGTCGGTTATATAGCCAACCCGACATGTCCTGGTAGCTAACCATTGGACAGAAACACCCCTTGCGGAGCAAGTAGGTTTGAGCTACAACCCCCTTGCTACTGCCCGCTCAACCCAGAGCCAGTGAAATAATCACTACTGCGGCTACTACCTAGGCGGGTGTCTAAAAGCTCAACCTGGAGCGAGTGGATTCACCACTACTGCCGCTACTACCCAGGCGTCGCAATCTCTGACCTGGAGCAAGTGGGACGAACCACAACCCTTGCTACTACCCAGGTATCTCAAGCATTGGCCCGGAGCAAGTGGGACGAACCACAACCCTTGCTACTGCCCAGGCATCTCAAACATATATTCATTCAATCTCAATTCATATTATCAACATTCATTGTTATCAAATCTCAAACATTAACTTGGAGCAAGTGGGACGAACCACAACCCTTGCTACTACCCAAGTATCACAAATAAACATTTATTCATAATCACCCTTCATTATTATCAATCCTCAGACAATGACCCGGAGCAAGCGGGACGAACCACGACCCTTGCTACTACCCAGTTATCACAAATACACATTTATTCAAAACCCCACGATTAAACTCGTTTATCATAATCCTCCTTTTCCGTCTCATACCCGGAGCAAGTGGACAACGCCACTGCCTACTACCCGGGGTCGCACATCACATTTCAATATTTTTTCATTATTATCCATTTAACATATTTATTCATTAATCATATATGCATTTATACTCAGCCATAAACAATAATGGCTTTGCCGTAACCCGGCAATAACTCAGCCATCCGGCTCATGGTCCAATCAAGAACGGGCCATTTATCAATAAATATAGCCCTCCGGCTCATGGCATACACGGTACTTCCACCGTCATCCTCCATATCTCATATAATCATCTTTGATCATCATTGGTCATAACTTTTCCCCTTGCTTCACTCGCAAGTTACCACATCCCCTAGCTCATTGCTAGGCATATCAGAATGATTTAATACATAAGAGGTGAGATCGGAGGCTTAGAAGTATGAGATTTGGCTTTTAAAACTCAAAAATCAACTTTGGCATGAAAACAGGGCCACGCGTACGCGCACTCCACGCGCACACGCGGATGGCCAAAAACTCATCGACGCGCAAACGTCATACGCGCGAACGCGCGGGTTGAAAAATATCCAAACGGCGCGCAAGCGTCAGCAACGCGTACGCGTGGGTGCTCTTGCGCCCAGGCACAAAACTGGCACAACTCTGGCACAACTCTCTGGAAAATAGCTGGGCATTGGGTGCAGCGCATCGACGCGCACGCGCACGCGTGGATGGTGCCTTCTTGAAGAACGACGCGTACGCGCCAAGTGCGTCTACGCGTGGAGGGTCATTCTGCTAAAAATTTTCTAAGTTAAAAGCTGTAGAATTTACAGATTCAACCCCCAATCTTCCGACGGACATAACTTTCTCATTTTAAATCATTTTTCACCCGTTCTTTGAACGGCATGGACATCCCGGATCCAATTTCATTTCTAAACAGATTTGGCACAAAACAGAGATCCGTAGTCCAAGTTATGTCCTGTCAAAGTGTGCCCAAAAACTATGTTTTCATACAAAACCACAAGGTGCCATTTTCAAAACAAGCCATTTTCAACTCTTTTCAAAATCAACCAAAACATGCCAATTTCAACCCTTTTTGAAATCAATCAAAATGTACCAAAATCCACATCAAGCCATCCTCAACTCACACATTGACACTTTACCAAAAATTCCCAAAACCACATCCAACCATTTTAACACTTCTCAATCAAATGGCTAAAGGACAAACACAATATCATGTCATACATCCTTCCTCATCCCACTTTCCAATAATACCATTTCCAATCAACCATCATTATACATAATCAATATCATACTCACTATCACGTGATTTCACCCACAAATCAACCTTAATCATTCCCCAAGCATATATCACAACATACATATCTCTAATGCATCATCATACCATCAAGGCATCAATAATCATAATCACATATATGATCACATAATATATCTCAACCGAACCAAACATACCTCATCTACATAAATTCACCCAAAATTACCAAATTCCACACTTCAACTTCTCAAACCTTATTATTCAATAACCAACCTAATCATTCATATATTCATTATCTGAAATTCATCCAATCACTTGTGCCATCATACAATGCACACATCGACTTATCTTTCTTACCTTTTTCCGGCCTCCGGCCCAAAATTCACGGCCTCCGGCCCAATTTTCACAATTTAAATGCATAAACCACAAAATCAATACTCATTACCCAGTACATCAAATTCTCAATACACCAAGCATACAAGGTCACACAATTCTCAACCCAATCATTAATTCACGTTACATATCAACTATGCATATTAGCACCAACCATTTACATAATCCAAACTTAATCCTAGGGGCATCTAGCCTAGGAATTCTCATCACAACACATGGTACTTAAATGAAACTTAAACCGTACCTCTTGTAGCCAAACCAATTGAGCCTCTTCTTTGGAATTCTTCACCAACCTTAGCTCCAAGCCTTACCAAAGCTCCTCAAGCAATACCAATCTCCCAATTGTGCACCAACATCACCAAATACACTAACATAACCAATATCACATACATACATCAACTTAGGGCTCATAAAAATGACAAATTACAAGGGTTTGAGCACTTCTTACCTCAGTCCATATGAAGTAGGGATAGAACCCACTTAGAATCCATGTTGGAGTATCCCTAAACACCCAAAATCATAAGATTTCAACACTAACTACCCAAAAACGTGTAACAGTGGGAAATTTCGAAAACTGGGCAGAGATGAATGGAATAATCACCACCAAACTTAGATAGAATTGTAGAGGATGAGAAGAGTGACGCGTGGCCACAAACGGCTCGTCAATCGGAGCTCCGTAACTCAAGTTATGGTGGTTTGAAGATCAAAGAGAGTTAGGTTTTCTCTCTTCTCTTCTCTCTTCTCAAATCAGCGCCCCAACCCTTCTTTTTAGGGTAAAATGAGCTGAAATGCTCACAACTAATGTTTATATACGTTGGGTCTTGGGCCCACTTAGGCCCGGTTCACTTATTTTTGCCCATTGGCCCAATTTTGGGCCAAAACCTTTAAGATTAGCGCTCTAAATCGCACTTTAAATATTTCTACCTTTCCTAATTATAATTCCTCATTTCTTAATCTTATTTACCCATAATCAATTTCCTCAATTGTAGTACCAGACAGATCTCAGCCGGTACTGCCGGTCAAAATTCCACTGCGCACTTTTACGCAGAAAACTATATTTTCCGACTCGGAAAAATTCACTGAATCCAAATATCGTATTTAAATTATCAAATTCCAATTGCCAAATATTTCAACCATATTCGCTCCTATTTAACTTATTATTTACTAAATTTCGGTTAGACCGGGTATTACATTCTACCCCCCTAACAGAAATTTTTGCCCTCGAAAATTCCATCCATCACTATCCTCTCCCTCTGCCAAGCCAATTACCACTAATCACAACTCAACTCCAAGCATAACCTCCAAACTTACTTTCTTATTCTCAAACCTTCGAATTTCTACATGACTTGCTGTTATAAAGTCTCTGACTCATCAATCAAAAACCCCTTTCATTTCTAGAAAGCAAATGAGTTTGAAATAACAATTTAACAAAAATCATGAGAATCCGCCTTCCTTTAATAATCTATAAAAGCATTCGAGACACATCTCTTTCGTTAAAGTTACTCATATAAAAAATTATCCTCAAAACCATAACCAGCACTCTTTCAAATTTTTTGGAGAAAAATTTTCAACAGTACCTCCCCAAAAATTGGAGTTTACTACCCGTCACGGGCTCCCTCAAACCAATCTCAGTACTGCATCTGTATTTCAATTTAGTGGCTTTCACATTCGTCTTTCAAAACCAATCATTATCAATCTCAATCTAATTCCAAGGTCACTATGACCAAACATCATGGTACTCATCTCTCAAACACGACAACTCGCACTCTCTCATCATCTAAATCTAATTATGCATCAATGATAATTTCCTCATCCGTTTCAGAAC
This sequence comes from Arachis hypogaea, assembly GCF_003086295.3. Taxonomy (NCBI): domain Eukaryota; kingdom Viridiplantae; phylum Streptophyta; class Magnoliopsida; order Fabales; family Fabaceae; genus Arachis; species Arachis hypogaea. The sequence continues at coordinate 125,851,946 of NC_092055.1, read as the reverse complement.
CATCAAGGCTCACAGCCGCAATTAATTCCAATTACCTAGAATCATTATCTGCATAAGCTCACTAAACTTTTAAGTACTCAAAGCATAAAGCATTTCCAATCATGCTCTACTTTTCCTTATTATTACCATACTATGCTAACGCTTTAGCAAGCTTCCGCTATGCCACCTTGATTTCTCGTCAAGTATTAGTTCCATCACTTATTTCCTCAAGTACTAAACCACCACTTAACTTGACCGACAATTCAAATTAATGTTTCCAAATCCATCATTTAGGACCATCCCTTATCTATTTAAATCAAATGAACTAAAAGTCACGAGTTCAATCCATTTCACCAAAAATCCAGAAATCAACCAACCACATAACAAACACAACACATCATTCTCAACAGAAAGTCATTTACATCACAGGCATTTATCCATTTGTATTAAGGCAATTACCTCAATCTTACTGTCGCAATCGGCCCGCATCCTGACTCTCTCCTTGTTGGCAATTTCTTGATACATGTCCTGGTAACCTGCACTTGTAACATACACCTAACCCCAATCGGCACGGCCTATTTGGGTGATGACTTCCACATCTCTGACAGCTTGAAACATCAGAAGCAGCCGCTGTCCGTTTTCCCTTACCATTCCTTTGGGACTCCTTACTCGTCGCAAAGTTATTCTGTCCTTGGGGAAAGTGTTGTACGTATCCTCTCTCCTTAAACTCTCGACCCCTTGGTGCGAATCCTTGGTTGTGCTCTCTATGACTTCCCTTCTCTGCAACCCTCCTCTTCACACACTCTTCAGCAATTCTGCTCTTATTCACTAACTCTGAAAAAGTTCGAATCTCCATTGGTCCCACTGAACTTAAGATGTCGCTCCGGAGCCCTCCTTCATACTTAATGCATTTCCATTCCTCGAAGCCTCCCGGAGCTCCTTGACACATGCGGAAAAACCTGAATAGCTCCTCAAATTTGTCTGTATACTCAGATACGGACATAGCACCTTGCTTTAGCTGTAGTAACTCCAATTCCTTGGCTGTCCTGGCGGAATTCGGAAAGTACTCCTTATAGAATTCCACCTGGAAGGCATCCCAAGTGATATGATCATTCCCCTGTTGCAGGAGACGTCGAGCCCCTTGCCACCAATGCGATGCTTCCCCCGTGAGTAGATAGGTAGCGAATTCAACACGCTGCTCTTCAGGCACCAACTGCGCTTGCAGTGCTCGCTCCATGGCCTGAAACCAAGTATCAGCTTCAGTCGGATTGGTGGTTCCCTTGAAATTAGGTAGATTAACCTTTAAGAAGGTTGCCAGTGTCATCGGGCCCTGAGCTTCCCATCCGCCATTGCTATTATTGTTCATCTGTTGCCCAAGAGCCTCCGCAGTGGCCTGCATAGCAGCAGCCATATTCTCCAACACCGCCATAAGGTTTACCGGGTTATTCGGGTTGATTTCCGGTTCCTGCACATTAGTACGATCTCTTTCACGCCCCCGACCGGGTCCACGAGGTGCCATCTGGTTCCTATACACACCAAACAATCGATATCAAGTTGATCAGTCTCAATATCGGAAGTATAGTGCTTCAAAGTACCAAAGGTACACTCATGGACTTCATGCTAGATGTATCAGTTAGATACCCTAACTAGCACAGGCACAGACTCAGAGTATGCATTGAAGCATAAGCAGTTCCATCCCTCAGGCTCACGAGGACGAACTGCTCTGATACCATAATGTAACACCCTAATATTCAAATCCTTATGCTCGAGTCATAAATCAATGATATTACGGTGGTACGACTCTCAGGTGGATTTTTAATAAATAAATATAGGTAATTTTCGAAAGGAGTATTAATCGAGAAGCCTAAAAAGAATAGAAATAAAATCGTGAAGACGTATCACTCACGTTTCGACAACGAAAAGTTAAACTGCTAAGCCGAACGCGATATATGGACAAGGCATAAAGGAGATTAAGAGATAGATAACAGATAGATATTTATAGCATAAGTAAATAGCCACTAATCGCGACCCGCGAAGTTTAGGCCGGCTAGGGTACAGCATGAAAGTAGATGACAACAGTATATCCTAATCTCTCCCAAAGGAAACATAAGAGCCTCTATAGGCAAGTTCCAAAAGAGTTCAATACATAATATAATCTTTTCAAAACAAAGGTGGAGAGATTCTAAGCAAAACACAAAGTAGAGAAAATAAATATCTTCGCCGTCTCTCAGACGAACCACAGCTCACTTCTGAGCACCTGGACCTGTATCTGAAAAACAAGAGATATATACGGAATGAGAACCCCGGGCCCATGGGTTCCCAGTACGGTAAAAGTGCCAAATAAATTCAATGTACTGCAACAAAAACTCACTAAGCATCCTAAACTTCTTCACCAATTATTCATCCTAGGTTCTCACTAATCCATGAATAGGCAACTGTCATAAGGGAGTGATAAATTCAATTCATGTTTCACATGTTTCCCAACTCGCTGACTCTTCCACGAATCAGACTCAGAATCATAAGCAAAACCATCACCAGTTGTTCTGCCTTAGCAGTTCTATATCAATACATCATCATGCAATCGCATCATCAATTCATCCCATCAAGAACAGCCCTCACACCCACTGACACCAGCATGAGGGGCCTCTCAGTTGTACAAACACAAGCAATACAGGCAAGTAATACACAAACATGATACAAGTAGAACAAGTAGCATATAGTCAGGTAACATGGCATATATGATGTAGAAATCCAAGACAAATGGCAAACCCAAACAATTCAAACATATGAAAATGATGAATGTCTGCCCTATGGCTGATGATATCATCTGTCGGTTATATAGCCAACCCGACATGTCCTGGTAGCTAACCATTGGACAGAAACACCCCTTGCGGAGCAAGTAGGTTTGAGCTACAACCCCCTTGCTACTGCCCGCTCAACCCAGAGCCAGTGAAATAATCACTACTGCGGCTACTACCTAGGCGGGTGTCTAAAAGCTCAACCTGGAGCGAGTGGATTCACCACTACTGCCGCTACTACCCAGGCGTCGCAATCTCTGACCTGGAGCAAGTGGGACGAACCACAACCCTTGCTACTACCCAGGTATCTCAAGCATTGGCCCGGAGCAAGTGGGACGAACCACAACCCTTGCTACTGCCCAGGCATCTCAAACATATATTCATTCAATCTCAATTCATATTATCAACATTCATTGTTATCAAATCTCAAACATTAACTTGGAGCAAGTGGGACGAACCACAACCCTTGCTACTACCCAAGTATCACAAATAAACATTTATTCATAATCACCCTTCATTATTATCAATCCTCAGACAATGACCCGGAGCAAGCGGGACGAACCACGACCCTTGCTACTACCCAGTTATCACAAATACACATTTATTCAAAACCCCACGATTAAACTCGTTTATCATAATCCTCCTTTTCCGTCTCATACCCGGAGCAAGTGGACAACGCCACTGCCTACTACCCGGGGTCGCACATCACATTTCAATATTTTTTCATTATTATCCATTTAACATATTTATTCATTAATCATATATGCATTTATACTCAGCCATAAACAATAATGGCTTTGCCGTAACCCGGCAATAACTCAGCCATCCGGCTCATGGTCCAATCAAGAACGGGCCATTTATCAATAAATATAGCCCTCCGGCTCATGGCATACACGGTACTTCCACCGTCATCCTCCATATCTCATATAATCATCTTTGATCATCATTGGTCATAACTTTTCCCCTTGCTTCACTCGCAAGTTACCACATCCCCTAGCTCATTGCTAGGCATATCAGAATGATTTAATACATAAGAGGTGAGATCGGAGGCTTAGAAGTATGAGATTTGGCTTTTAAAACTCAAAAATCAACTTTGGCATGAAAACAGGGCCACGCGTACGCGCACTCCACGCGCACGCGCGGATGGCCAAAAACTCATCGACGCGCAAACGTCATACGCGCGAACGCGCGGGTTGAAAAATATCCAAACGGCGCGCAAGCGTCAGCAACGCGTACGCGTGGGTGCTCTTGCGCCCAGGCACAAAACTGGCACAACTCTAGCACAACTCTCTGGAAAATAGCTGGGCATTGGGTGCAACGCATCGACGCGCACGCGCACACCACGCGCACGCGTGGATGGTGCCTTCTTGAAGAACGACGCGTACGCGCCAAGTGCGTCTACGCGTGGAGGGTCATTCTGCTAAAAATTTTCTAAGTTAAAAGCTGTAGAATTTACAGATTCAACCCCCAATCTTCCGACGGACATAACTTTCTCATTTTAAATCATTTTTCACCCGTTCTTTGAACGGCATGGACATCCCGGATCCAATTTCATTTCTAAACAGATTTGGCACAAAACAGAGATCCGTAGTCCAAGTTATGTCCTGTCAAAGTGTGCCCAAAAACTATGTTTTCATACAAAACCACAAGGTGCCATTTTCAAAACAAGCCATTTTCAACTCTTTTCAAAATCAACCAAAACATGCCAATTTCAACCCTTTTTGAAATCAATCAAAATGTACCAAAATCCACATCAAGCCATCCTCAACTCACACATTGACACTTTACCAAAAATTCCCAAAACCACATCCAACCATTTTAACACTTCTCAATCAAATGGCTAAAGGACAAACACAATATCATGTCATACATCCTTCCTCATCCCACTTTCCAATAATACCATTTCCAATCAACCATCATTATACATAATCAATATCATACTCACTATCACGTGATTTCACCCACAAATCAACCTTAATCATTCCCCAAGCATATATCACAACATACATATCTCTAATGCATCATCATACCATCAAGGCATCAATAATCATAATCACATATATGATCACATAATATATCTCAACCGAACCAAACATACCTCATCTACATAAATTCACCCAAAATTACCAAATTCCACACTTCAACTTCTCAAACCTTATTATTCAATAACCAACCTAATCATTCATATATTCATTATCTGAAATTCATCCAATCACTTGTGCCATCATACAATGCACACATCGACTTATCTTTCTTACCTCTTTCCGGCCTCCGGCCCAAAATTCACGGCCTCCGGCCCAATTTTCACAATTTAAATGCATAAACCACAAAATCAATACTCATTACCCAGTACATCAAATTCTCAATACACCAAGCATACAAGGTCACACAATTCTCAACCCAATCATTAATTCACGTTACATATCAACTATGCATATTAGCACCAACCATTTACATAATCCAAACTTAATCCTAGGGGCATCTAGCCTAGGAATTCTCATCACAACACATGGTACTTAAATGAAACTTAAACCGTACCTCTTGTAGCCAAACCAATTGAGCCTCTTCTTTGGAATTCTTCACCAACCTTAGCTCCAAGCCTTACCAAAGCTCCTCAAGCAATACCAATCTCCCAATTGTGCACCAACATCACCAAATACACTAACATAACCAATATCACATACATACATCAACTTAGGGCTCATAAAAATGACAAATTACAAGGGTTTGAGCACTTCTTACCTCAGTCCATATGAAGTAGGGATAGAACCCACTTAGAATCCATGTTGGAGTATCCCTAAACACCCAAAATCATAAGATTTCAACACTAACTACCCAAAAACGTGTAACAGTGGGAAATTTCGAAAACTGGGCAGAGATGAATGGAATAATCACCACCAAACTTAGATAGAATTGTAGAGGATGAGAAGAGTGACGCGTGGCCACAAACGGCTCGTCAATCGGAGCTCCGTAACTCAAGTTATGGTGGTTTGAAGATCAAAGAGAGTTAGGTTTTCTCTCTTCTCTTCTCTCTTCTCAAATCAGCGCCCCAACCCTTCTTTTTAGGGTAAAATGAGCTGAAATGCTCACAACTAATGTTTATATACGTTGGGTCTTGGGCCCACTTAGGCCCGGTTCACTTATTTTTGCCCATTGGCCCAATTTTGGGCCAAAACCTTTAAGATTAGCGCTCTAAATCGCACTTTAAATATTTCTACCTTTCCTAATTATAATTCCTCATTTCTTAATCTTATTTACCCATAATCAATTTCCTCAATTGTAGTACCAGACAGATCTCAGCCGGTACTGCCGGTCAAAATTCCACTGCGCACTTTTACGCAGAAAACTATATTTTCCGACTCGGAAAAATTCACTGAATCCAAATATCGTATTTAAATTATCAAATTCCAATTGCCAAATATTTCAACCATATTCGCTCCTATTTAACTTATTATTTACTAAATTTCGGTTAGACCGGGTATTACATGTGTTTGAATACTTTAATTCGGAACCATGCTAGTATAGTTATGTAATTGTTAATTCTCCATCATATTCTAGCGATATAAAAGATATGGCTAACAAGAATGAACTATTATTGTGCCACAGGAAATCTTTCTGGATGATCTTTTGGATGACCGTGCTTGGTATGCTAATGCAAACACGGACAAAGTTGAATGCAGTGAGTTTGAGATTACGGAGCCTAAAGTTATCCAACAACTTCCACAAAGGTGACTTATTTAGACCTAAACCCAAAACATATTTTATTCCTTACTTGTAACTATTACCATATTTCAATTGGTTAAGAAAACTTGAAATATGATTAAGTACATGTTATAACTTTTTTTCGAAATAGGGCCATGAACCCGTATAGCAATTACTATGCCATGTTTGAAGCATAGTGAAAGATTATGTACCACTTGTTTTATAACTACGATGTTGAGGTGTAATCTGAACTTATGCTGCATAAACCCTTATAATTAAATTAGCTCACATCCGATTGATTATGTATGAACTTTCGTTTGAACTAACGTTGCACTACTTGTTGTAATAACCTACAAGTGTGATGACAATATTCCATACATTTCAGTTAGTCACTGACTACAGCAGAATGGGCCTTGCAATCGATATGGTACTAAAGTATCACAACGATAACAAAATAAAAGCAGCTCTGAAATACTGGGAGTTTTTCAGCCGCTCCATGATAGCAACCCTAGAGGCATACTTACCCGAAGAAATCACTTCTTTTGTTTGAGACAGACAAACTTTGTTCCCTACTATGAATTTTCTAAAAGCATTATTTTGTAAAATAATTAGTATCTCCAATTTGGAGGTTATCATTGTTATGTTTGTGCTTCCAATCATAGGATGCTTATTATGTTATGTGGATTCTTTGTTATTAGACAGACATACTTTTAATGCCTATTATGGATTTATTTAGAAGACTAATGTCATGGCCTTAAGTTATGTTCAGAGAATATACTAGAATGGATTTTTAAATACAAGTTGTTAACCTTTCACGCTAAAATATTGTGCCGCAATATACCCGAATTGTACTTCAAAGTAATTGGATAAATGGCTTCAAAATAATACGCTACATACATTTAATATGAACACAACTTTCAATTAGCCACATGCACGTCATATTGTCCAAAACATACAATATAATATTAACTAGGCATAAGTCTCCCTTGGTCATCTGCATCCTCTCATTTGGGAGTGAATGATATTCACCCCTTTCCACACATTCCCTTCGCCCCAGTGGAACATCATTCAAATATTAATATAAATAATAACATGCCTTAATAACGTCTAATATGACAATAAAGGAGCCACAACATTAATGGAATAAATTACTTATACTCAACACCAAAAGTCTTGGTTCAAACAAATCTCATTCATAGGTAAAACACCACATAAAAATCATTTTCATAGCACAATAACCTACCATAATAAGGTCTAACATACATGGTAACACAACTAGAATCATAAAAGTGAACAACCAAATTAGAAACATATAACGTTATCCTAATTAGCTGAACACTTCATTTATAGGTAGTCATGTCTATCCACCTAGTTTTGTCATGACCTCTTTCCGGAAGAATAAACTCACCTATGCCCGGGTCTGCCATCCTGCAAAATAATATTTGGCCCGTGAAATCAAATATTGAATTTCAGAACATTAATGCACTCCAAATATCATCAAATAAGTAATAAGTACTAACATGAAGCATTACTACATGCGGTGAATATGACACACCATAATCCTAGGAATTAACCAAAATATACAAACCTCATCGTCGACATCGTCATCTGTGAAAGTGCAATTTCTTCGATCGTGGCCTAATCTGGAGCACCTCCTACAACGCCTCCCGTTATTACCATTCGTGCTCCTGTGAGATGTACCCTTCGACCTGATAAACTTTCGGTCGAGAATGTGAGTTTGATCTGCCCCTATTTAAACGCGACGACCCTTTTGTTCTATGACACAAAGAGATTCAAACTCCCTCGATATTCTGACGAATTTCGTCATGACAGTGTCGTATGTTTTTGTGGCTTGTGTGGCTAGAAAAAAAATCGATAGGCAAGCACTCCACAATGCACAGTATCTAACGTGAAATCCTTCCCTAGGATCAAATGCCGCATCCTTACTACTGTTGCCGACTACTATGGCATTTTTGCGCCACCTACGAAGCACCAATTGGCTTGGCATCTCTTCTTTTTCTAGCTCTTTGAGGACACAAAATATATGACAGCAAGAAATCCCTAATCTCTCCCATAACTTACAAAAACATGCATACTTATCACAACTTCTATCCAAGAACATCGAGTACACACGATAGGGCTTTCGAAAATTTTCTGAACATGAACTTCTCGATGCTACCAATACTATCCCTATGCAAGACTAACAATGTTGCAACCCTCTCGATCTGTTTTTGAACCTCGTAGAATATCTCCCTCATGCACAACTTGCTCGCAGATCTTTCCAAGGTTTCAAGACATATAGTCATCACCAGATTTGAGTAAAGAGTCTTGTAATCTGCAATGAATTCGTTATTCCAGTAATTCTTAACTACTCGATCCAGGTTCTGAACCAACTCAAGTAAGCAATTTCTAGACTTGATAAATTTCTTCAGTGATGAATTAATATCCTTACACTGAGAAGTAGTTTGAATGCCGACACAAAACTTCCCACCAAAGTAAGCATTTGCCCACATTTCTCTCTTTTTGTATGTCTTTGTAATCCAATCGTTGTCCTCTAAACTGAACGAGGTGACCATGTCTACCCAATAATTGTCAAACTCTTCCACATCAAAGTGACCATATACAGTAGTCTTAAACGCAACACAAAAATCTTTGTCATTGATATTCACAACAGCATTTCGAGCAAGATTTCAGGTGCATAGTCTATGTGTTGGGTTCAGGAATTCACTTTTAATGGCCTTTCGCATGGATTCATCACCATCTGTGATAACCACTTTTGGCTCCTTGTGCCTCATCACCTTCAAGAAGCTACTTATCAACCATTTGTAGGACGGAATCTTCTCATTCTCTAAAAAATAAACCTAAAAAGAATTGTCTGTCTATGGTGGTTGGTGCCCGAAAATATTACAAGAGGTCTGTTATATAAGTTTTTTCTGTACATCGGGTCAAATGCCAACACATTACCAACGCATTCGTAGTCATGCAGCATGTGACCATCTGATCAAAATAGGTGATCACGGTGCTTTTCAGCGCAATATGAGTACTACAACTGCCATAGGATCCAACTCAGCATTGCCCTTCAAGTACCTTATTGCTGCGGCTGCGTCTCCCTCCATGATCCTAGATTGCCTAATTCCATCCATATAATTATACAAGTCCTTACTTATGAAGTTAAGATTGCGATATCCACCACATATATGGGCAAAGAATCCCATGATTTGGGTTGTCTGGAACCTGGCTTCATGCATACTATGTATTCATAGCGTTTGGACGCAGATAACAACACAGAAGCATTCATAGCGTTTGGACTGCTAAATTGTTCACCTATGATATTCTCTGAGTTCCTATGATCCTCCGTTGAGGCATCTATATTGCTTCCACCACCATCCCAACCTTAGTATTCACGGTCGGTGGGGACACTATCCCCTTCCTCAGTCTGCGATTCCTCCGACCTGTTCGAATCATCTTCATTATCCGAATCGATGCTCCAAGCATCAATCCATTGGCCTGAAAACTCTGACGTGCTGCCATCGTCCAAATTCGGCTCACTGCCAGACATCCCTGAGTTAAACAAAAATGAAGCCAGTCAAGAACAAAGCATGTCGTAGACATAGTCATTTACAGAATTAACTTAAATGGAGACGATTGCTATACAATTAGGCATTAACCAAAGTCCATAGTTGTGAGTCAATAATCGATCCCTAACCTATTATGACTGAGTTGTAATTAAAAACTTTAGCCAATTAATTTGATTATTACATCATATAAAAAAGTATTATTAATTTTTTTTTATTTTTGGGGACATCACTTTTGGCCAATGCAAATGCTCCGCTTCTTGTATAGTTCACACTTGAAAAATGTTGGGACGTGCATTCACATTATTTGTCACACTACCTGAACCTAAACCTGCCAATGCCTTAATGCAACTTTGAGCCAAGACCTATATATACCTACATCACATTAGAGGAAGAAAAATGATATTTTCAATCCTTCATAACTCACACATAAATATGACAAACATAACTTACAGCTTCATCAATACTTCTAATATTCTCCTACAATCATCAATACATAATCATAGAAATAAAGTGTTAAATATTAACCCCTGAAACTTATCACTTCAAAATACAAGACCTGTATAGAGAAAGCTCACCATAAAAAATAGAATGAAATATGTAATTTTAAGACAAAAAATTTGCCAACATCTAGCATTGAATGGAAAAGATAATTCCAAAATTTTTATTCCAATAACCCCATTTGGTGGGAGTTCAAAAGTTGCAAATGCTAGAATATGTGACATGTTAAAGTGAATGACGAAAATGGTTAAAAATGGTACAAATTAAAAGTGTTTTAGAAGGAAAACCATTTTGTTTTCATTTTAAATCCATCTAAAAAAATATATTTTTAGAAATGGTTCAAGATAAATTTTTATCATCCTGTAAATAAATTGAACAAAAGCAAAACACTTGTACTAAAGCACTTGTGCAAGACTCCCATTTTTCATCCATACCTCTGCTATAGAGCTTTCATTTGTGATTCATATGATCTTTTAAATGCTCTATTTTAAATGTTCGATTTCATTTGTCTCAGATTGACCAAAAACAAAGTTAAATTCTAAGACCAGAATTCTTACCCGATATGCGAGAGTTCCAATCCATCGATGACCGACTTTGATGCCAGTCCCAAAATGCAACGCCATCACCTGCACAAATTCCTCTCCTACTTGCTATGTCAGACTTCTTCCAAAGGCCACACTTAATTCAAGCTACACAACCCTCGTCAAAGATTTTTCACTTTTAGAAGCAGACACCAAAAATGCGATGTGGCTACTCCATTTTACAAAAAAGCTTGTCATAATGCTAAAGAAAAATAAATCCCATTAGATCAATTTTCAATTACAAATGCTAATATACACAGCAAACTTTATTTTTTATACAAAAGGTGTATTCCTTTCCCGTTGCACATTGTTATACTTTCTTTGAATTTAAGCTAGAGTCCTATATGCACTTAATATTTCATACACTGTTCATTCTAAAAAATCACAATGATAATATTTCAGATAAACTCCAAAGGTCACTATTAGATTGGGATTGGAATTTTGAAATTATTTATGGATAGCAATACGAAATCGTAGATACAAAATATTCTTTAATTTTTCATTCCTTGGCGACGTAGATGCCATGACATTAACCCGGCCAGTAGATAAAACTAACATTTTAAAACAAATCTATGGTGCCCATTATCTATATCTTCGCTTAAATTTTCACTAAAATTGTCGTAAGTCTCGGCTAAACTAATCACACATAATTGGCATAAATGTCTAACTCAAAGTCACAAGTAACACGACTAATTTATATCTTACATACAGATCAACAAACTAGAACAACAAAAGCAATACAATAATTCAAGAACAAAGAACAATTCAATAGCTTAACAAAGGCACTTCAGTATATCATATGCTTAACAAAGCAAATTGACACAAAATTATTTCAGCAAATTCAGAACAACTACATATTCATCGGATTTAGAAAAAAAAAACTCACCAAAGTTAGAGCATACAAGAAGGACGAATAGGAGCCAGAGTCCACTGATTCAAAACAACAATGACACATAGGAGGAGAGACAGAGGACACTACGGGAGACAGAGAGCCAGTACTGACAGCTAGGGTTCAGGGTTTCTAGCCTTGAGAGAGAGAGAGAGAGAGAGAGAGAGAGAGAGAGAGAGAGAAAGAGAGAGAGAGAGAGAGATGGGGGGGAGGAGGGAGGATGGAGAGGAGAGGCAACAATGGAGCAAAGCCTAGGGTTCTGTTCTTCCTTTTCTCTTTCTCCCTGAGTCGCTAGCGAATATTCTAATTCTGCTCTTCGGAATCGCTTGGCTCCGGTACTCGGTAGATTCAAATGCCATTGTTAGGTGAGGTTATCTCAATCAACGATTCTGTCCTTCACCCAAACCTTCCTCAATGAATCTACTTCCAGAAACGGACGTTAAAGATGACCTTTGTCCACCTCCTGCAACTGAATGCCCAACTGCAGAATGAACCCTAATTTCCCCAAATGCTTTGAAGGTTTGTTCATTCAACTCTCAAATTTGATAAATTTTTTATTTTTTATGTCTCAATTCCCCCTGTTTCAAATATTGGAGTGTTTGAAATTAAAAAAAAATCAACTTCACCAATTACATTTGCTAATTCATTTGATTTGCTAATTAGCCATGTTTACTCGATTTTATTGTGCATCATTAAAGACACTAATGATTTCTATCAGTCAAACTCATCTGAGAGTTAGACTCATTCATTCCACATGTGAAGCTCCAATTGGCCGGAAATGTCTTAGCCACCATGACCACCAAAATGAATTGGCCATAAGCACGCACGCGCATGATAAACCACTATTTTATGGTTTATCTTGTGTTTAATTGAGTGGTTTCATCAAGCCTTTACTTACTTATTCACACGATTTGCATGATTTTATAATCCCTTCCTAGTATCGTTTTAAGATTGAAAATTTGCTTCCTAAAGATCTTTAATTAGAATATTTCAATTCTCCTTTATACCATTTGATGCCGTGATCCGTGTATTAAGTGTTTCAGGCTTCATAGGGCAGGAATGGCTTAGAGAATGGAGAAGAAGCTTGCAAAAATGGAAGGAACACAAGAAACTAAGGAGATGACCAGCGAACACCGACGCGCACGCATGGCTCACGCGAACGCGTGGAATGGAGAAAATTGCAGCGACGCGTGCGCGTGCCTGACGCGTACGCGTGGATTGGAGTCTGCACGAATGACACGAACGCATGGACGACGCGTACGCGTGACAAGAAAAATCGTTGAATGACGTGAACGCGTGGACGACGCGTACGCGTGACCTGCGCGATCTGCAGAATTAACAGAAAACGCTGGGGCGATTTCGGGCCGCGTTTCGACCAAGTTTTCGGCCCAGAAACACAGAATAAAGCCAGGAAACATGCAGAGACTCAACACACAACTTTACACGACTTCACATATTCTCGTTAGGATAGTTTTAGGTTTTTAGATCTGAATCTAGAGTGAATTACTCTTCCTCTAGGTTCTCTTTACATTCCCAGTTTATTGCTTTTGCTTTTGGATATTGAAGAGTCATTACCTCCGTTGAAGATACTATTCTAGTTTGTTTCCTTACTTACTCTTTTATTTATTCCATATTCTTAATTCTTGTTTAAAGCAGTAATTGGATTATTTTCATGAATTGTTAGTGCAAATGATTACTTTTATTTTTAATCAATTTTGAATCCCTATTTTATTTAATTTATCATGTCTTCTTCTATTATTTTTTATGAGCTTTATATTCATGTCAATGGAGTAGACTCCATATTTGACATGGGGGTTGATTAAAAGGAGACACTTGAGTTGGAAGGCTTAAGTGCTGTTTAAAACTGGAAATTGTTGGCTAGTTCTGTATTTACTAACGCTAGACCTTCCCAAGGGAGAGGACTAGAATTTGCGAATAAGAGTTAGCTCAATCACTTGACTTTCCTTTATTTAATAAGGGTTAACTAAGTGAAAACAACAACCTTTTTAATACTACACTTAAGAAATCCCAACAAGGATAGAACTTCCAATTAATCATTCCCCCAGTCAAGGCTTTTTATTTAGAATATTAATAATCATTCTTAGTTTTTGTTGCTTTAATTTACAATTATTTAATTTCTCATTATTCAACTCTCAAACTCTCGTGGAAATTCTTAATTAATAAAATAGCATCCTTTCTTGCAACTCGTTGGGAGACGACCTGGGACTCATACTCCCAATATTTTTCTATTCTAAATTTTTGTGACACTCTTCTAAACTGGTGAGACAGATTTTAGCTAATTAAGAGCTATACTCGCAACGCTGTTCTATTATATTATAATATCTTAATTGGCCTGACTTCTGTCTCTTACCAGCGCGCCCGCGCACACACATATATCTCAAAATTAGTTACTATGTAAAAGTACTCGAGTTTATTGGAAGAATAAGGGAGTGACTCGAGTGAATTGGAAGAGACTGCAATCAATTCTCATTACTAGAAAGAGAAGATACATATAGAAATGAAGTGGTTGATCAGCTAGCTGTCACCGATCACACACTGCATGTATATATGCACTTACTGTAGTTACTATTCTAGAAGATTAAATTACAATTAGCCTATTCTAATTCACTTGGTTGAACTACCAATCAGCTTGTGCACATGGGTCAAGTCACAGTGTATAAATATTTATGTAATTTAATTTATTTTTAATATATAATTTATATTATAATATATATTCTACAAAGTTATTAAAATTGAACTGGCTCGATCGATTTGACCAAAAACATGGTAAATTGGACCCAAAATTGATTTTATCTAAGGCTAGAACTGTTTAAGGTACAGAATCGATACAAATAAACAAAAATCAGTCAAATTCGGTGGAAATCGGTCTGACTAAATCGCTCTACGACGCACCAGCATTCTATAAGTTAACTGTGCTTAGGGACGAACCCAGGTGCATGGGAAGGGGGCACTTGCCCCCACTAAATTTCAAAAAAAAAAGAAGTAATAGTTTATATAAATATATATATATTTGTCCCCAATATAATTATACTTTTTTTCCACAAAAATTTACAAAATTTTGTCTTGAGATTTATGTTAAAAATAATTTTTTTTATTAAATTTAATATGTAACAATATTTATTTTGTTAAATTTGATTTAATTTTAAATTAAAAATAAGCAAATAAATAAATTTAATAAAAAATTAGTAAACATTGTAAATATAATTTTTAAAATTAATTAATTAGTTAATTACCAAACTAAATCTTAGTTTTCTAAATATAAGTAAAATTATCAATATTTTTTTTCTTCAAAAATTAGTTGAAATAAAAAAAAATAGTATCTATTTATTAATTAATATTCTTTATTCTAAAATTATATAATACTTTTTAATTTTATCTCTTAAATAATCTTGCTTTTAACAACTATTTTCGATTAAAAAGTATTTTATGTCATAAATATTATAACGAATAAATTTTCTAATTCAATAGGTGGTAATTAATATTTGAAAATTATAATGAATAGTAGAACAATTATTTAAAAGCATAGAAGTTAATTTTGATATATTAAAATATGTATATTTTTTTTACATAATCATTTAATTACATTTATTCATGTAGATAACTATTTACGTAATGAATGTAAAAATTATTTTTTAATTACAATACATAATTAAATAGATGCATAAAATCTTTAATCTAATATTGTATCAAAATTAAGTTTAAAAATATATAAAAATTTAATTATCTTAAAAAGAAAAAATAAAAATAATTATAAATTAAGTTTCTATTATTTTATATAAACATACTTTTTATATACAGGTTTAGTTTTTTTGTATTTATATATAAATCTAATTTCAAATTATAAATACTAGTGTATCAATAAGCACTAACGGGCCAACTAATTCACTCTTTTTATTATTGAATGTGTATAAAAGTAAAGAAAAGTAAAATTAGTTAAGATGACAAGTTATTTATACTTTAATTAAGATGTTTTAAGTTCAAGTTTTAAAAATAAAAAAATATAAATTATATATAATGAATAATATTTTAAGAATAAAAGTATTCATTAACTCTTTTTTATTTTTATATCTCTATTATATTTTTAGTATAATTAATAATGTTCAATAACATTTATTTTAGTATAAATATTTTTGTCTTCATTCCTAAAATTTTTTGGGTCCGTCACTGACTGTGCTCCGTATACTCACCACTTATTTTAGCAAAAATATTTAATATAAATTTTATGCTTACCACTTACCTAAAGGATGCATCAAGAATGATCATACCACCAAGTTGCAATGCTTCTTATTAATATATATATATATATATAGCAATTTTTTATTTTACTTATATTTAATTTATTTTAATTTTAAACTCACTCATTTTTAAATTAATTATATTTTATTTAACCATAAATTTTATTAAAGGGATAAGTATTATTTTGGTCTTTAACGTTTAAGGTCAGAATTGTCATAATTTTTTATTTAAAATCGTCCTTAATGTTGTATTTGATTTTAAAATCGTCCTTTCGAAAAAAATTTTATTTTTTTATTAAATTACCCCTACCCTAATAAAAAAATTATAAAATTAAAAAAAAATAAAAGAAAAGAACACGAGGGGGGAGAAAGAAATATGGGAAAGGACGCGAGGAGGAGGAAGGAAAAGGGGAAACGACGCGAGGGGGAAGGAAAGAAGAAAAGGGGGAGGGGGGACGGCGCCGACGAAGTTTGGAGTCGTCGTCGAGAATCAGAGCTCGCGAGGGAGAGAGGACACGCAAGCCAGGGAGAGAGCTCGCTGTCGCGCTCCGCCACTGCTGCCGCTGCTACCGACAACCTCGCCGCCACTTCGCGTTCTCGTCGCTGCACCTCGCCGCTGCACCTCCCCAATTCTGCTTCTGCTTCGGCTTTTGCTTCTGTTTCGATTGCTGCTTCTGGTTCTGCTTGAGCTTCTGTTTCTGCTTTCGATTCTACTTCTGTGTCTGCTTCTGTGTCTGCTTCTGTTTTTGTTTTTGTTTCTGCTTTTAATTCTAATTTTGATTTGTTATTTTTTGATTTTATTATTGTTGTGGGTTGATTTTGTTGTTGAATTTGATGTTGTTGTTTCTGAATTTGAATAATGTGTTATTGTTGGTGTTCTTGAATCTAATTATTGGTATTTGGTAGGAGTAAGGGAGGTGGTGATAGTGGTAAAGGTGATGGTGGTGGAGGGTATTTTTGTCCGTAAAAAGTCAAAAGGACGATTTTAAAATCAAATACAAGATTAAGGATGATTCTAAATAAAAAATTACGTCAAGGACGATTTTGATTCTGACCCTAAACGTTAGGGACCAAAATAATACTTACCCGTTTTATTAAACATATACAAATTAAAAAGATAAACAAAAAAAAATTATTAATCACAATTTATATTTTTTTTATAATTATATGATATCTATTAATATTATTTTTTAAATAAATACTTGTAGTATATAATAATACAATAAATAAAACTAATTAATAAAGTATTAAAATTTAAAAATAACAATTATTTATATAAGAACAAAATAAAAATACTTATAATAAAAAAAATTAAATTTTATATAATTATTTAATCATATTGGATTAATCAATTTGATCAATGACCTAACAATTAAATTACTGATCCAGTGACTCAATACTTTAAACAAATTAATTACTAATTTAGTTTTAATAACCATAATATTTTAATTTAGCGACTAATTTTGATATTCACCTGACTGTGATGAGATAGATCATAGATGCATAATTCGTTAGAGAAAACCATATTATTATTGTACTAAAACTAAAGGTGACTTGCTTCTATACATATGTTGTATATCTAGAGATACAGAGTGAGAGAGACAAATCAACGTGAGTCTTTTTCTTTTTTTCTTTTTTACAATAAATACACTGTATTTTATATACATTCTCACTATGTATCTTGTCTCTACCAAACTAAAGGCAAGCTAAGCAACTAAGCAAAATATAGTCTCAATAGTTTTGGTTTGACTACATAGCTAACGTGACTACGTGAGTACGGTCAATTATTTTTCCTCCATTAATATGTTTGGTCGCGTGGTAGCAACATAAATTAATGCAACGTACATGAGTAGTCAAATTCGTATTAATGAACACAAAAATTTTACCAACAGAGGATATGTTTCTCACGAGAGAGAGAAAGAGAGTAGCCATAGCCCATAGTATATGAGCATGTGTGTTATTTATTAATCCATTTACTTGAAGTTTATGTCATGATGAACACATCTTATTAGGACATGCAAACTTGTCTTAAAGATAAAAGGAAGATAGAGTGAGTCTATGCATATATAAATGCAAACTTCTCACATGCATAATTGGTGATATATTTATACAATATAGTACGAAAAAATTAAACAAGACCTATATATGGGCATATAATAAATTAAATTCGATAGAAGAACATCAACTTTAGCTTGATTATATTTAAAAAAAAAAAAAAAAAAAAAAAAAAAAAAAAAAACTATGATGATAGGCATTTGACAATTAATTGACAGTGTTTTTTCTTCACACAAAAATAAGTAAACAAACATATACGTGATTATTTGAATGAGTACTCTTGCTTCTCTAAGAAAATACCCTTGATTGCAACCTCTTTGATTTATATCTAATGGCCACCACCAACACCAACTACAACTCCAACTCCACCACCAGCCCCAAAACCGCCACCACCTCCAAAGCCGCCACCACCACCGCCGCCAAACCCACCACCTCCACCTTTGCCAAACCCTCCACCAGCTCCAAACCCTCCTCCTCCACCTACACCACCTCCAACTCCACCGCCACCACCAAAGCCGCCGCCTCCACCTGCACCACCACCACCACCTCCAATGCCGCCACCAGCTCCACCTCCTCCACCTGCACCACCTCCTATTCCACCACCACCTCCACCACCAATGCCACCACCAATACCATGACCTAATCCACCACCATGACCTAGTCCTCCTCCATGACCAAAACCACCACCACCACCAAATCCACCACCACCTCCAAGGCCACCTCCACCTCCTACACCACCACCGATGCCATGACCTAGTCCTCCTCCATGACCAAGCCCACCGCCACCGCCAAGTCCACCACCAACACCTCCTCCAAAGCCACCTCCACCGCCTACACCACCACCAATGCCATGACCTAGTCCTCCTCCATGACCAAGCCCACCGCCACCGCCAAGACCACCACCCCCACCACCTCCAAAGCCACCTCCACCTCCACCGCCTACACCACCACCAATGCCATGATCTAGTCCTCCTCCATGCCCAAGTCCGCCACCACCACCAAGTCCACCACCACCTCCAAAACCACCACCACCACCACTACCAATGCCACCTCCAACACCATGACCAATCCCACCACCAGCACCTCCTCCAAAACCTCCACCTCCACCGCCACCTAAACCACCGCCACCACCACCGCCAAGTCCACCTCCACCACCAGCTCCGCCACCAAAACCTCCACCGGCTCCGCCACCTAAGCCACCACCGCTCCCTAGTCCACCTCCACCACCAAATCCACCACCACCACCAAAACCACCACCTCCCCCTAACCCTCCACCGCCACCAAATCCAGCACCACCACCAATCCCACCTCCTCCAAACCTTCCATGCCTAAACCCTTTCTTGAACAAATGCGGTGGAATTGGACGGATCAAATGCTTGTCATCGTCAACAAGTTTCCTTGCATCAGCAGCAAGTGCAACAATAAGAATAACGCCCAAGCAACACGAAACCACAATGCCCTTCGAAATAACAACTCTCATTGTAGCAAAACCTGATATAATAAGAGAAAAGAAGAGTATTGTGATTTATTTACCCGAACAATGCGTGTTGGTGCAACAACGAATGAAATAAAGTGTATATATATAGTGAGTAGCGTCAGATGCTTCTTCTTCTTCTTATTATTATTGTTGTTGAATCAAAATTACGCAAGTGCCATTTTAATAAATGAGGCTGAGCTGGCATCGGCTGAGGGATTTTAATTCATCCAACCGTTCCCTTCTTCCATACACGCTAAGAAATGAAGACACTGTTTGGAGTCTTCATAACAGGGTTTTGACTTTCACTATTTCAGATGTTACTTTCTTAATTACCTGTTTAGCCTTATCCTACTCTACCCCACCAAAATAATAATGATTATACTGTTAGAGAGGATGAGAGATAACACTAGAAAAAAAATTGTGTGCATTTTAGTCGTTTAGAACGATATAATATAAAAGAGTATTTATAAGTGTTAAGAGAATTAAAATAATAAAAACGTAATATTATGTAATGAATATTTAGATATATTAAATAATGTTAATTAATCTAATTAATCATAATTTTATTCTAATATTTTTTTTTAAATTCAAGTGACAACTTGTCTTGAGTTTGAAACTTATTTAAAAAATAAAATTAAAAAATACATAAACTAATAAAATTGGTGTAGATAGAATTGTCTAAAGAAAGCGCAGACAGAACTGTCGGAAAAAAGCACACACGAAACTATTACAAGGAACCGCAGATGGAACTGTCACAAGAAAATACAGACGGAATTACAACAAAAAATGCAGACAGAAATGCAGACAAAATTGCTACAAGAGTGGCCAATTGCCGAAAAATTACTGAAAAGATGGTCAACTGCCGAAAAACAGCTGAAAAGTGACAAAGTGTGAAAAGATGGCAAACTATCGGAAGGTGATGAAAATTATATGGTTTCTCTATGAGAATAAGTAAATAGTAAATGAGCTAATTGATGAGATGAGAAAGCATCAGAGCATTGACAAAAGAAAAAAAAAAGACACAGAAGAAAAGTATGAAAAATACGGTGATGATTTTACTAGAAGAAAAATAATCTATCCTCCTCAAAGAGGATACTATGGCCTTGATACCATGTAAAAAAAGGTAAAAGAAAATAATAGAGAAAGAATTTGTGTGTATTCAAGTTGTTGTGAAATGATATAATATAGAAGGGTATTTATAAGTGCTAAGAGAATTGAAATAATAAAAACGTAATATCTTATAATAAATATTCAGATATGTTAAATAATATTAATTAATTTAATTGATTCTAATTATACTCTAACATATACTATATATGTATATATTAAAATCAGTCATTAAAATAAGTTATTAATATAAAATATATATTAAAATATAAATACACATTAAAAATATATATTAAATCACACACGCATATATGCACAAATATATTAGTGATTAATTTTAGTGACAAATTTTTGTGTATGAATATTATTTTTAAAATAATAATTACTCTAAAAATACTTTTAAAAATGCTGTACACACCGAAAAAATAACTATTAAATTAGTTATTATATATATTTATATATAAATATATATTACTTAATTTATTTTTAATATATATTTTATATAAATAATTAATTTTTTATATACATTTAGTATAATTAAATATTTTATGTATTTTATTAATAATAAATCTAAATAAATATGAAAATATTGAAAGTTGACCTTTTTTAACCAATAATTAGTAGGTACTTTTTTCTTTTTTTTTTAATATTTGTTTATTTGTTATTTTATTGATTGATTAAAGACTTAAAAAAATAATTTTCTAACAAGACCGAACAAATATATTTTTTAAATTTTAATATATTGAATATATTAATAATATATTAGTACTGTCAAATTTTTACATTTTAATTTTTCTCAACCAATATACTTAATACACGATTTAGCTATTTACCAAATTTTATTCTGTTATAACATTCTCCTTTTGTTTTAAAATAAGTACCCCTTTTATATTTTTTAAAATCTTAGGATCATTTTCTAATTTTTAAATATTAAATGTATTCATTAAGAAAAGATTAATTACTCAAATTAGTCTTTAAAAAATTTTAAAAGTAGATATTTTAATCTTAAAAAAATTAATATATAGATCAATCTCTAACATTTTTCTCCTTCAAACATAACAATTTTCTGTTCATTTTCCGTCGTGACTTACCAGCGGAGAATGCTGATCATGAGTTAGCACGTAAACTCACACATATGGCAGTTAAATGTCCATGTGCGCGATGAGGACAAAACAGTTTTTTGCCTTCGTTGCCACTCACCATCCTTCACTCTTCATCACCTTCCTCATTTTCACTCCCTCCATACCCACCACTATTAAAAAACAATGCCTTTCCGCCGCCGCACCACCCTCTATCACCTTCCTCCACCTCCCTCGCATTCCTCGCCGATCATTACCCGCACATCCTTTGCATCGAACTCTCTCGTCAACACCTACGACGCCATTGAAGCAAGAGCTAAGGATTGGGCTCCACAGACAGCGATACTGAATCATGACTCGGCCGTCTCCGCCACCTCCATCAACGGATCCAGCTTTGGTTTTCTCTGCGTTCTCTTCCGAATCGCTCTTGTGCTTCTTCTTCTTCTTTTTTCCTATCAGATTCGGTATCGTTTTGAGGGTGTATCTCGTCAAGCTTTCTTTTGGGACTAGTGGTTCTGTTTTATTCTTAATTAGTTGTATTTGTCTTTTTTTTGTACTTTTTCTTCTTCTTTTGGGATTTGAATTCGAAACTGTTTGCGGCTTTTGCTATTGGTGGTGGCACTGCAATTGATTCGGCTGTGTATTGTCTTTTGGCGTCGGGATTGCGATGGTTGCTGTGGTGAGGAAGAAGAATAGAAACAAGCAAGGATGAATGCTCGGTGAAAAAATCGAGTGGGAGAAAACAATGGCGTTGGAGGTTGAAATTGGAAGAAATAAGCCTGCGCAGTTGTGAGGAAAAAGAAAAACGAAAACGATATCCTTTCAATGATGAAGGTGAAGAAGACAGAAGAGATAGAGAAGGCACATAAGAGTAAGAAGTTGATATTTTGCTACGGTGAGGCGCAGCCGTACATGTTGGAGCAGTTGATGAGGCCACTTATTAGGAGAGGGGCGTGGGGACCACTTACAAGGCAGTTCTTGATTCGCGACTGATCCTGATGGTTAAGAGAATGGACACCGGAAAGACGGCAGTGATGACGATTAAGAAAATGGAGTTTTGTTTACAAAGATGGAGATTGTATTGTCCTTCTACGATGTCCGTACACGTTACTAAATACGTTGAATACTAAGAGTATCACTTTAGCTTTTTCCGTTAGTCTCAAATAGAGAAATGAATTTGGAGACTATTTTGACCCTTAGAGAAAAACAATAAAAATTGATGTGCGTATTGATTTGTTTCAAAAATTAAAATGTCCACTTTAATTTAAAAAATTTTGGAAGAAACTGATTTGGATAATTACTATTAAAATAATTATATACAACAGTCATTTTCTCTATATATCCATAAAATTTTGGCAAATTAAAGACTTACCGTATTAGCATTTAGCTTCTGACGGCAAAACTTGACAGAAAATTTAATAACAGTAACTAAAATAAAAACTACACATACAATTTTTTTTAGTTTACAAGTTTTATAAGTTAACCCAAATCTAACAAAAATTACATTCACTCACTGGAGCATGATAACACGCGCGTCACTCAATTGTTTTCAAAGCGCGCTCTCACTCACCATTATGGAAGACGCTTCTTTTTCTTCACGTTTCTTCTTCTTCTCCTCTTCCTCTTCCTTCTTCTTATCTTTCTTCTTTGCGTTTCTCTTTCTTTTTCTTCGTGTGTTTTATCTTCATCGTTGTTTTTTTATTACTGTTGTTGTTACTGCATTTTTTTCCTCCTCCTCTTTCTATTGATTGTGCAACATTATGTATTTTCTTTCTTCTTTGTTTGATTTTTTCTCCCAAGAAGAATTATAAAAAAATGAAATAAGAAAATGAGAAAGAAGAAGCAGTAGAAGATGAAGAGGAAGAAGAGGAAGAGTTTTAAATTATGCAGAACTTATCAGAATAAAAATACGCCCAAAAATTCTTAAAATACACCCAAATATCTTCGTGTTACACCCAAATTTGCTGCAAATACAGAAAAATATTTTCTCTAATACTGTATTTTCTTCTTCTTCTTCTTTTTCTTATTTCTTTTTTTCTTTTAGTTAAATGAATGCAAGTTCATCATATTCTAAGTAATTTTGCAGTATTATGTGTTTCTTCTTTTTTATTTGATTTTTTTGTTTTTATTCTTGTTTAGCGAGTAAAACAAGAAGAAACTTGAGAAGGTAAAATAAAAAAAAGATGAATAAAAAAAAGAAGAAGAAGATGGTGATGATGATAAAAAAAGAGTAGAAGATGAGGAGGAGGAAGAGGAAGAGTTTTGAATTATGCAGAACTTATCAGAATAAAAATACACCCAAAAATTCTTAAAATACACTCAAATATCTTCATGTTACACCCAAATATCTTCGTGCTACACCCAAATTTGCTGCAGAAAAATATTTTCTCTAATGCTATATTTTTTCTTTTGAATTGAACCACACCTTAGCCACTTGATTGGACTGATGATTAACATAGCTCGAATAAAACCAATAAAAGGGTATATACTATATAGATAAATTAATTATATTAAGTATATATTAAAAATTAACTATTAAATTAATTATTTTAAAATATAAAATATGTATTAAATATAAATTAAATAATAAAAATATATATATATATATATATATATATATATATATATATATATATATATATATATATATATATATATATTGTTAGAAAGATATGTGTGTGTTGCCATCTTAATAATTGTGGCTATGAAGTAAAAAAGAAAATCAAATTCATATATATATATATATTTTGTTAGAAAGATATGTGTGTGTTGCCATCTTAATAATTGTGGCTATGAAGTAAAAAAGAAAATCAAATTCTTTCTCATCAGTTTATCTTGTGTTCATTAAATAATTAGTGACACATATATGTAACTAGATGACTAAGACACCTTGCCGCCTGTTTTTAATGTGTACGATATAATCAATTAGAATTCAGTTGATTTAACTGAATCTAAATATCAAGATTTAATAATTTCTCAAATAATTTAGAATTCGACCCATCTCCTTGTGCGAATATCACATCGTTAGACGCTCCTTAGTAAGGAGTGTCATATTTCTTTTTAATTAAATAAATCTTAATTTTATATTTGTTATATTTTATTTTATATTAATAATTTAGATTTAAAATATAACTTGTTAATTAATTAATTTAACGACTTTTTTTAATTAGGATTCTAAAAAAATAAAGGTCTAAAACCTGTTAATTTATTTGTTACTTCTAGTAGCTAATTAATATTTTTCAAAGAATAATACTCTCTTTGTTTTTCAAAAAGCATTAACATTGGCCATTCTGTGAGTATTTCAGGCTTAATTCAACTAAAAAAGTTAATTCATGGTAAACATACTAGAAATAAGGATTATGATAAGTTTATTATTAGAGAAAAATTTTAAATATTTTTAATAAAAAAATTGTTAATTTATAAATTTAATATGTATTTTAAAAATACAAAATAGATAAATCGTACAAATAATACAAGACTTTTTTTATGGTATAGCAAATAATACGAGATGTTGATAATGCATTTTGTAGGTTTTCAACAAATAAAAATGGAGTTAATACTCAAAATGATCTCTAAAATTTGACTTTCGACTTATTTTAGTCCTCATGAGAAAGGGGGTTAAACAAGAATCCAAACGTTAACCACTTTAAAAGTGAAACCCCAATTGACCTTTCTTCTTCCTCCTCCTCTTCTCGTATACGTACCCTCAGAGAAGAATTATGGTTGTCGCTGTAACTGAAGTTTGAAGCTTTTCTTACTTATTTTGCCTTTCATTGTGAAGACGAAGTATCTAAAAATCACAATTTCTTCAAAAACAAATTAGTTACAAAATCTTTACTCTCAACATACTATGCTCTATTTTTTGCAAAATGTTGGTTGAGATTTATTTTTCGTTTTTTTCGCTCTACTTCATCGGTGAATCTTTGGGGATTTTGGTTGATTATGGTTATTGGTGATGGTAGGGTTCTTGTATGCTAGGGTTTATTTTTTTTTTTTTTTTTGTATATATATGGCTATGATCAACTGAATCTTTTAATTCTTTGTCTGTTTGAGCAGTCGTTGATTCTTCATATTTCATTTTAATTCTTTGTCTAGTATTTTTCGGTTGAAATTACATATATTTATTTACTAGAGCAACCATTATTAGAGCAATTATATTATTCCTTGACCAATTTAAAATGACAATCTTATTCCTTCATGTTTTTCTAATACGATTACTGTACATCACAGAAGGAATACAATTACATATATTTAGACAATTGTATTACTGTAGCAACCATGATTCTCATATAAGTTTGTCATTTTAAATTATTAGAGTAATGTAGAAGAATACAATTATTGTACATCACAAAAACTTGGTAAAATCAGTAGTGAGAGTTTTTATTATATTATAGAAATTTGGTCTTTGTAGAATTAATTTGTGTTGAAATGAGAAAGGATTGCATGATCGTTGAAATGAGAAAGGATTGCATGATCGAGATTGGATTTAAACTAAAAACTTTTAGCAAAATACTCTACTCTAAAATTCAAGTTTTAACACCTCTTTTTTTAATGGTTACCAAAACACTTTTGATTGATTAACTTATTCAATATATTGGAATTAGACCCCAATTGAATTGTCTGTAATCTGAATTACTATTTTTAATATATTGAACTTAGTGTTATTTTTAACTATTGTGTCTTTTTGAATTTTATTTGCAGATGGATGATGGTATAACGATTGTGAATCATCATGGAGGTGGTTTTGTCACCAAACCAAATGGTAGTTTGACTTATGACAATGATCATATTGATGAGTTGACTGGGCTGGATGAGGATGTACTAGATGTATTTTCACTGAAAGATTACTACAAGGTCCTAGGTTATGATAACATGGTTGAGTGTTGATGGCTTATTCCTAGTAGACCTATGAAGAATGGACTAAGAGCATTAAGTCATAACAAGGAGTTACTAGAGATGTGCTTCTATGCAAAGAATAATCAGGAAAGAGTGCACGTATACTATGAGTATGGAGTTTTCTAACCCATGGTAGATGGAACACCTGAATTGATAGAGTTAACAACCAATTCTATTGGTATAGACAAAGATGTCAAAGGGACCATACTGAGCCCAAAGAATGATACAACAACCATTCATTGTGAAGAAACCAACCCTGAACCACCTGAGTTTACTACCACCCAGAGCAAATCACCCGTCAATTTCACAACTGAAAGGCCTTCCAATACAACATTCATCCCCTACCTCAAGCTGCTTCAAACCCCCCATTGAAGGAGGCAGCCCAACCGAAACCAGCACATAAGCTCATCCATAAGCCCAAACTAGCACCTAAGGAGACACCTAACCCCACACCCAAAACAGCACCTAAGCCCAAGTCTACATCCAAACCAACACCTAAACCAAAGTTCATATCCAATACATCTAACTCCACACCTAAGTCAGGACCCAAGTCTAATCCAACACCCAAATCAGTATCCAAGTCCAATCTAATACCTAAATTAGCACCCAAATCTAAAGCCACTTTATCCAAATCAACTCCTACTGCAACCAGGTCCTCTACCAGACTAAAAGAAAATGTGGTGGGACAAATACAGGATATTGGCCTGGATGATAGCAATGGCAGTGACATTGACTCACATGACTCCTATAAATCTGTATCTATATAAACCTGGACCACAAGATAGTTCTACTGAATCTGATATTGAAGATGGCCTATCTAAGGCAAGGTTCAGAGAATTAAAGTTAAAGCATGCTTTAGGTGCTGCCTGGAAGAAAGGCAAGGAAAAAATAGTAGAGGAAGATGTTTATCTTAATGTAGAGAATTCAAATAAAGAAGTAGACTGACTGCAAGTATTGGGCAACAAAGAAAACAACCAAGAATTTTATGATGCATATGATCCAATTTATGATGATTCTAATGGAAACAACTATGTTATATAGGGTATTGTATTTTGGCTAGGATATTTTGAAACTGTGTTATGTAGGGTATTCTAGTATGTTACAGATACGGCTATTGCCAATGCTACTTATCACTGATGACAATGATTAATCACTATGAATTACTAAATAAATGACTATCTTTTGTTCTTTTATAACTTATTTTGTAAAATTTTATACCTCTTTTATGTAATCTCAGTTTTAAACAACTTTCACAGGATACATCATTACCTAGTAGAACATAAAATCTTATTTCTATTTTGTTATCAACTTCCAGCTCTATGAAAAAGAAACCAGTAATCAATTACATAACAATATTTCATTCACATAATTGATATCAGATTTACATATATTTCATCCCACTTAATCCATCAACTACAATCACAAATCCAAAAATAATGACAAATACAGATAACATAATATTCTACATTTTAAAAATTATAATTTCAACTTTAACTGCACTAATTTTTCAAATTAGAGATATTTTTCAATGATCTTCACTAACTAGAGTTTTATTTCTCCCAACTATGGCTTTTGCTTCAACATCTGTCCATTTAAAAAAGTCACACCATCTCTTACTAGCAGTCTACAATACTAAAAACCTGAAAAAATTGAGAGGAAGAACAACTTCAACACCAAAAAAATTTCAAAAATAAGACACAGAATCAAGTTGTAACAATTTAACCAACTTACATTATAGTTAGAGCATCAATATAATGGTCTCTCTGGATTAGAATCCGTCCCAGACCTTCGAAGAACAGGTCACAACCCACAACCGCACCAATGCGGAACCTTCCCACCTCTGTCACGATTTGCGTTCTTCACCCAGCCACCATGCGAACGAGCTCTACTAGAACTACTTGAGTATTGGCTGTTGCTCTCCAATATCCTTGCCAACTCATGAAAATACTAATACAATTTTGGAGAATTGGGATTGCTATATTTTATGTCCAAATTGTGAGGAGTTAAATTGATTCCTTGAAGAATTTGACCACATCATCTAACCGTTAAAGTGACAGGTGTCAAATAAAATTGCCAGGTCAGCTTTTCGGTGACGAAAAATGGCAAAAGGGCCAAATTGAGACACGAGTCAAAATTTCATGATACAATTAGAGTCAATTGGAATTTTAAGGGCTAAATTGAGTCCGGGTCAAATTTTAAGGACCATTTTGAATATTAACTCACAAAAAATGTTTAGTATGCAAAATTTAAAGATGAAGACAACTCATTTTATATGTACATAAAAACTCAACTATTAATTTTTTTTATTTGTATAAAATATATATTTAAATATAAAATATATATAAAAAAATATATAAAACTATATAAGCACATAATAATTAATTTAGCAAATATTTCTTATATATAAAGATAAAGTGTATTTTTTGTCTTTTAAATTTTTAAATTATTTTTAAAAATATTCTCAAATTTTAATTTCATCTAATTATATCTTTAATGTTAAAAATAAATTCCAATTTTACACTTACTATTAATTTTTTAATTGTCAAAATAAAGTCAAAATCTTTTTATCAATTTTACCCTTCTTAATATTCATCATCATTATCTTCTTCATCATCATTTAACCCATCAGAGACCACCACATCACACCATCACACCATCCCACTACCCTCACCGTATCCAACCCCTTAGTCGCGGCCACTGCTGTCAACATCGTTATCAAAACTACACTTCTCCACTTCATTGTCAACTCTCTCTCTTCCCCTCTTCTTCCTCTAATGTATTATCTCCTTCTCTTTCTCTTTCTGTTTCTACACGTTCTATTGTCTCTCTCTACCACAACCATATTTCACTTCCATCGTCATTTCTCCCTCTATTTTTTCTCGCGCATATTCTCATTCTCTTTCTGAAAAACTTTCATCATTCTATTATTCTTTTGCTTAATTTTAATCTCTGTATTTCTTTTATTTCTTTTTTTTCTATCTCTTTTTCTTTGTTTTTATCTCGTCGTTAATTTTTTATTGTATGTGTGGTGGTGGTGGTGGTTGTAGTGATAGAGTTAGAATTTGTGTTGTTAGAGAATCATTAGAATCAATTTAGATCAATTAGTATCGTCTATATTTATATAGTATATCTATACATTAATTGTAGGATTCTAGGTCTTTATTACTTTGATTCATTTAGCACCTATAAATACCCCTTGTATATTGTACCTTTTATCACACTCAAGAATACACTTTTCATATCACTCTCTCAGTCTCTTGTTTCTAACATGGTATCAAGAGCCTAAAGTTTTTTTTTTTCAATGAATTTTTGTTCATAGCTTTTTCTCATCCGACCGTGCCTCTTTCCTCTCGTTTTTCGATCTGTTTTCGACGCTTTGGTTTGTCACCACTCACCACCGGCTTCATCGTGTTCTTTTCTTCGTCAGCTTTCCAACGCTGCCGAGATCACCGCCAGCAGCCACCGGACGCGCCGTCACCCGCCGCCGGAATCTTGCTGCCCGCCTCCATACTTTTTCCTTCAGAAGGTTCAGCAGCCGTTGGATCTCGGCTCCAATCGGACGATCCTCGCACTCCCACATGTCGCAAAGCGAGCCCTCCTCACCCTCCATCCTTTCAGCGGCTGTTGATCTCGGTGCAGATCCAACGCTTCTGGTGCTGCCACGTGTCGCAACGAAGTTATCCTTGGCCGACCCGCGCACGCCCGACCAGACTCACGTTTGACCCGCGCTTCCACCTCGCTGCCAGCGTGTCTCTCTCCCTCCTCTCAGGTGCCGCCACGTGTCATTGTCTTGCTGACGTGGCAGACAAGTGGGACCCTCCCTAAGATTTTTTGGTGAGCTCTTTCCGATTCTGCACTCCGATTTTTCATTTTCTGCTCCGAAATTGCCGTTTTCTCTCCTCTCTTTGATCTTTGTGACTGCTATCATGGAAAAGCCAGATATTTTTGCTACCACCGACAGAAAGGGTAAATTTTGTCAAAACTGTAACTGTTCTGGGCACCTCTTCCCCGACTGTCCTTCTGTTGAATGTCGCACATGCCACCAAAAAGGTCATATTAGCTACCATTGTTTACATCTGTTCTACCGTTACTGCAAGCTCTCGGGACATTTAATTACTGTCTGTCCTACTCGCCCACCACGTCCTAGTCCACTCAACTCGTCTCTTGTTTCTCTTTCTGATATTGCATCACTTCTTCAGCGTCTTCTCTCTGTTTCTGGTAAAACTCCTGCTGCTTTTTCCACCCCTCCAGGTAATTCTAAATGGTACTTTGACTCGGGTTGCTTTAATCACATGTCTCCGTTGCGTAATATTTTCTCGTCCATGTCTACCACTACAAACGGACCTTCTGTCAATACTGCAAATGGCTCCCTCTTGCACGCAATACACAAGGGTTCTATATTCCAGTCAACTCTTAATATTTCTGATACTTATTATATTTCCAAATTAAACTTCAATCTTATTTCTGTTCGTCAACTTGTTGATCTGGGTTTTGAAGTCACTTTTTCTGTTTCTGGTTGTCGTGTACAGGATCCTCGGACGGGACAAATCATCGGGACTGGACGTAAGGTCGGAAGGTTGTTTGAACTCGAGAATCTTCATATTTCTCCTGTACTAAATCTCTGTGCTGCTTCTTCTCCCTCTACCCTCCACTTATGACATTAGCGTCTTGCCCACACCTCCTTAGAAAAACTGTATTTTCTTGTCTCTCAGGGTGTTTTAGGTCAGGTTCCAAATGAATCTTTTGATTGCATTTCTTGCCAAACTGCCAAACAACATGCTTTATCTTTTCACAATAATTCATCTCTTGCTTGCTCTCCTTTTGATCTCATTCACTCT
Organism: Arachis hypogaea; assembly: GCF_003086295.3. Taxonomy (NCBI): domain Eukaryota; kingdom Viridiplantae; phylum Streptophyta; class Magnoliopsida; order Fabales; family Fabaceae; genus Arachis; species Arachis hypogaea. Next base: position 125,820,213 of record NC_092055.1, on the reverse strand, counting down.
GATGTTTGGGGCCCCGCTCCCACTGCCTCTATGGGTGGAGCTCGATACTTTGTCATTTTCATTGATGATTATTCCCGTTTTACTTGGGTTTATTTGATGAATAATCGCCATGAGTTACCTCAGATCTATATCAACTTTGCTACTATGATTAAAACTCAGTTTTCCAAGGTCATTAAGGTTTTCTGACGTGATAATGCTATGAAATACTGTGATTCCAAACTCTTAGCCTTTCTTGCAGAACAGGGTACTTTGTCTGAGTTTTCTTGTCCTGGTACATCTCAACAAAATGGTAGAGCTGAACACAAACACCGTCACATTCTTGACTCCGTCCGTGCAATGCTCCTTTCTTCTTCGTGTCCTGAGCGTACTTGGGATGAAGCTGTTCTCACTGCTGTTCATGTCATCAATAGACTCCCTTCTTCTGTTCTTGGTAATGTTACTCCCTTTGAGCGTCTTTATCATACTTCCCCAGATTATAGTTCTCTTTGAGTTTTCAGTTGTGTATGTTTTGTTCTTCTTCAGCCTCATGAACATAGTAAACTTGAACCTCGGGCTCGTATGTGTTGTTTTCTTGGTTATGGCACTGAACACAAGGGTTATCGTTGTTGGGATCCTCTCTCTAAATGTATTCGTATATCTCGTCATGTTGTCTTCTGGGAGCACCACATGTTTTCTCGATTCTCATCCTTTGAGTCCATTCCTACTACTCAGTCACCTTTGTTTACTAACCCCAATGTTGATCTTTTTCCTAGCGATGATTCTATAGATTCTATCTCGAGTGACCCTCCACAGTCTTCTGTTCTTCCGCCTTCTCCATCTCCCGATGATTCCAGACCGGACGATGATCCTGCTCCTACCGTCATGCCTCCTCCTCCCGCTGGTTCTTCTAGGGTAAGGAATCCACCTTCTCATCTTCTTGATTACCATTGCTTTTCTACTATTCTTCATCAACATGAACTTAAGACATTCAGAGAAGCCTCCTCAAATCCAAATTGGCAACAAGCAATGCAAGAAGAATTACAGGCACTTGAAAAAGCACACACTTGGGATCTGGTTGATCCTCCTTCTGATCAGAAAATTGTGGGCAGTAGATGGGTATACAAGATCAAGACTCGCTCTGATGGCTCTATTGACCGTTATAAGGCCCGCTTGGTTGCTCAAGATTGTACGCAAGAGTATGGTATTGATTATGAAGAGATTTTTGCCCCTGTCGCTTGTCTTACGTCTGTTAGAGCTCTTCTTGCCATTGCCGCAGTTAAAAAATGGTCTCTCAGTCAGATGGATGTGAAGAATGCATTTCTTAATGGGAATTTGAAAAAGAAAGTCTATATGAAACCACCTCCGGGATATCCTTGTCCTTCTAATAAGGTTTGTCTCCTTCGCAAGGCACTTTATGGACTTAAGCAAGCTCCTCGTGAATGGTTTGACAAGTTCAGCACTACCATATGCAGTCTTGGTTTTACTTCTAGCCCTCATAAGAATGCGCTCTTCATTCGTAAAAGCGAACGTGGAGTTGTTCTTCTACTTTTGTATGTTGATGACATGATCATTACTGGGGATGATGTTGATGGTATCTCTGATCTCAAGGCCTCACTTCACCGTACCTTTGAGATGAAAGATCTTGGTTCTCTCAGCTATTTTCTTGGTCTCGAGGTCATTTCCACCGATGATGGCATCTATCTCTCTCAGGCTAAGTATGCTTCAGATCTTCTTGCTCGCGCTGGAATTACAGATAGTCACACTGAGTCTACTCCTCTTGAGCCTAATGTTCGATTTACCTCTATGGATGGCACCGTTTTGGATAATCCGACTCTCTATCGACAGTTAGTTGGCGGTCTCGTCTACTTGACTGTCACCCGACCAGACATCGCCTATCCGGTTCATGTACTTAGCCAGTTCTTGTCAGCTCCTTGTACTACTCACTATGCGGCAGTTTTTCGCATTCTTCGGTACATCAAAGACACTCTATTTCATGGCTTTTATTTTTCTGCCCATTCCTCTTTGTCTCTTCAGGCTTACTCCGATGCTGATTGGGCTGGTGATCCCACTGATCATCGTTCTACTACTGGTTACTATTTGTTTCTTAGCGACGCTCTCATTTCTTGGTGTGCTAAGAAGCAAACGTTCACTACTCACTCAAGCACAGAAGCTGAGTACCGTACCCTCGCTGACACCACTGCTGAAGTTATCTCGGTTCATTGGCTTCTCGAAGATTTGGGTGCTCCTCAGTCGTCCCCTACTGATGTTTTTTGTGATAACCGCATTGCTATTCAGATCGCCCATAATGATGTGTTTCATGAACGCACTAAACACATTGAGATTGATTGTCACTTTGTTCGGCAACGTATCCTTATTGATGTTGTTTGTCTCATTGCTGTTGGAACACTAGATCAGACTGCTGATATCTTCACGAAAGCTCATCACCCGACTCGTTTCCGAACTTTGTTATCCAAACTCAAGTTGGTATCCTTAGCTCCCACTTGAGTTTGAGGGGGGATGTTAGAGAATCATTAGAATCAATTTAGATCAATTAGTATCGTCTATATTTATATAGTATATCTGTACATTAATTGTAGGATTCTATGTCTTTATTACTTTGATTCATTTAGCACCTATAAATACCCCTTGTATATTGTACTTTTTATCACACTCAATAATACACTTTTCAGATCACTCTCGCAGTCTCTTGTTTCTAACATGTGTGTTAGTTTGAATTGTGATGGCATGAAAAGAGGAGGTAGAAACAATAGTAACAATGGCAGTTGATAGAAAAAGAACGAGAAAAAAGAGTGCGTCTGAAGAGGCAAAGGTGCATGACGATGGCGGCAGAAATTTCGAGCACTGAGGGATAGGGAGGAGAAGGAAGGAGTGGTTGATTGATTGTTTGTTAGGTTAGTAATTCAATAAAGATGTTGAAGATATTGAGTTGAGTTATTGTAGTGGTGGATAAGGAGAGATGACTAAAAAAGTGGCTGTGAAATGAAAAAAGTTGGTCCGGTGAAATTGATGATAATAATAATAGTGGTGGTGCTAAAGTTGACAATGGTGGTAGTAGTAGTCGTACATGAAAGATAATAGCTATCAATAATGTGCTAATAAAGATGATGATGATGATATAAAAGTAATAAAAATAAAGATAATAAAAAATATTTATTTAATTTTGATTGTTAAAAAATTAATTGTAAGGATAAAACTAAAATTTAATTCAAATGATAGGATAAAATTAAATCAAATTTGAGAATATTTTTAAAATTTTTTAAATATTATATAAATAAAATATATATATTTATTTTTTTCAGAAGACAAATTTTCATCAAGAATTTTGTTGGGAAAGAAAATTGCGATTTCTATGAGTACAAAATTATAAATAAGTATTATAATTTTCATATTATTTTTAATTGTATCTCCATATCTTGAGCCACATACAAAATCATTAGTAGTATTCTGTAAATTAGTGTTTTTTAAATAAATAATTTACCTTCCTCAAAATCCCACTTCCAAAATCCAAACGATAATGCCCTAGTTTAAAGCAATATGAAATAAACAAGTGGAAACCAAAGGTTTAAATCAGAATTGAAAAAATAACCACTTATACTTTTAAATTTTTAAAATATTAACAAAATTATTCAAAAAAATAAAATTAAATTTATATCCAAAATAAATTTTCTATAACAAAATATTTAAATTTTAATTTTTCTTAATTTTTTTAAAAATTAATCAAAATTTTTAAATTATTTTTATTTTTTATCTTCAACTTCTCACATTATTATATTATATATATATTTTTTATTCTCTTAAATTTTCACAATTTTCTCTTACTACCACCTTAATCACCTGCAATACTACCACATTACTGTCTCTACCACCAACACTGTCATCATTAACTGAAAGTCCACTTAATACAAATTAAAATTTATTCTTCTATTAAAATTATCCCCCTTTCCCCCAAAAAAACAGAAAAAAATCCTCCAAGTACTCTCACTGGACGTCAATAAAAATTTGGCGGTACAGCTACAAATTAGAATCATGGACTGGTGGCGGTGGCAGTTGAGATTAGAAGTTGGAGAAACGGTGTGTATATTTTGGTGTTGAAGGAGTATTATAAAAAGTTTAGGAAGTGAAGAAAAAAAGATTACAAAAATAAAGGATCGAGGAATATGGAGATGGAATAATGAAAAATTTTAGGGAGCCAGCAACTTTATTAAATTTTGGTCTGTAATCAGTAAAAAAAAGGGTGAGTAATCTCATATCATTGGATGGAATCTCACACTATTAAAAATATTATTGATGACTACAAATTACAAAAATTACTGACCCCTAACATTACTTTGGAATAAATTCAAAGGCACAATAGTCACGAGCCTAGGAGAATCAATATAAGCATATCAAAGCCAAGCTTCATCTGGTGTTTACCCTTTTTTTTCTTTTTTTTTTTACTTTATTTTTGGGATTTTTTTATTAACCTTTGTGTATGTGATTGGATTTATTTGACGAGGTGAGTTTTTGAATGGTCTTTTGTGGTATAAGTTGAGTGGTATCATAGGCGGTTAAAGTAGTGGTGATAGAGGATTATGAAGATTTGAGATCTCGAAAAAAAAAAGAGGGAAATAGGGGTAGTTATTAGATATGAGTCATATGATAATTGGTCTCTATGGGGAGAGAATTCCTCCCCCACTTCCATCCTGGGTAAATCGCCTTTTGTCCCACATTTTTGGTACGAGTTTTTGTTTATTTTTTTCGCTAGAAAGTGGATCCCGCAAATATTCATGGATATTAAATTTTAAAAAATAATACAACTATAATAAAATCTAATACATTTCAATCAAATTATTTAAATTAAACAAAATTCAAACACAAATTTAACATAATATAATATAAACACAAAATCAAAATTTTAAATATATTAATTAAAATGAAATAAAATAAAATAAAATAAAATAAAAAAACTTCCAACAAAAATATCATAACAATTCTTGGTGGCCAATCATGACTCGATGATAGTATTTCCTTCATGTAATAACACAAATTTGAATAATTAGCAGTTACAAATTTAAATTTATACACATCATTAATTTGTTTTTTGATAAAACTAAAAAAAATCAAGAAATGAACAAATTATTAACAAATTAGCAACATAACAATAAAAAATGACAAATTATTAACTATTTATTAACAAATTAGCAACGCAACAACAAAAACTAAACGAAACAGTAACCAGTAGAAAGAACAGCTAGGCAACAACAATCTAAAGAACAACAAGAAGGAAAAAATAATAAATCCTATACCATCAACAAAAAAATCAACAACAACTAGCAATCTAAGGAAAAACAAATAATAAATCCTAATGCCGTTAACAAAAAATCAACAACAACCAGCAATATGAGGAAAAAAATAAATCAACCAAAAAACACAATCAGCAACCACAAATCCTAATACCATCAACAATAAGAAGTGAAGAGGACTACACTTACCAAAATCTGAGGTGACGACATTTGAAGGTGACAGCCAGAAGTTGATGACTAGAATTCATGGCGAAAATACAACGGCAAGAACTCAGGGCAAAAATGCGACGGCTGGAACTCACCAGTGACGACGATAAGAAGAAAATGAAGTTTCAAAGACAACGACGATGAAAGAGAAAGGACGGCTTAAGAGAAGAGGAAGAACAACAACGCACGGTGAGAGGAGCTTAAGCGATGTCGCATTGTGTGAGGAGACACAACTACGATGCACAGTGTGAGAAGACACAACCACGGCTCGGAGAGAACTAGAGGCTAGAGGCATGGATTAGGGTTGGAGTTTGGAGAGAGAGAGAGAGAGAGAGAGAGAGAGAGAGAGAGAGAGAGAGAGAGAGAGAGAGAGAGAATTTCCTATATATATGGGGGCATTTAACTAATTCCTTCTTTGCGATGATTTTGCAGATCCCCATAGAGCGAGTACCTCAAATCCTCAATCTCCGCCCCCATCCCCGTGGAGATTTGTAGGTCCCGATTAGCCCTCCGGTCACAGATAATCCATACAGGTATCTGCAGGTGTAGCTTTTTTACCATCCTTAGGTGTAGTTTGAGGAAAAAAGATAGGGGTAATTTGAAAATTTTGGTTAATTTTTTAAATATATGTCAACAAAAATTTGATGGTCAGGTACTTTTGTTGCACTCATCTTTCAAGGGTATAAGTATTGTTGTCAAACTTGTGAATTAACTCGTAAACTTATGAGTTTAGGTAGTAAAATCGAATTGAATCGAACACAAATTCGATCTTGAGTAAACTCGGATAGACTCAATTAGATTAGGTCTAACTCACTAGTCTAGGATCGTGTTAGCGAGTTTGTGTTATGCCTAAGTTTTGCCCAAAATGACGTCATTCAAACCTGGAAAAAAATTTTCTTCTAGGGTTTCAAAACACTCACAAACTCACTCCTCTGTCATAGCGTTGTTTCTCACCCAAGTGCCAACTCACTCTCATTATGCCGCGCTGACGTTGTTCGCCATGATGCCGCTGTTCACTATGCTGTCATTGTTCGCTATTATCATATCCCCAATTCTAGAATAAATATAAATCAACGAGGATTTGAGTTTTTAAAACTTATGTCTTTACCATCCTCATGACATAATCTCTATCATATATTTCTTATTCTTGCTGCATGTCTTATAGTATACTTGATACATTAATTCTACAATATTAAGTCTAATCAACTCAATGTTGGTTGTATCTGTATTTATAGAACTATATGGTATCAGAAGGACAAGAAAATATAAATATGTCAAATGATATTTTGATAAAAATTTTCAGAGTTACTCGAAATTTGACCGATATTGTTCGAGGTCAAACTGAATCTAATAAAGAATTCATTAACTACATGAGAAGTGGAAGTCAAAACAGAAAATGTAGTGACATCTTTGGTAGAAAGATAACCATAACAAATCCCAATAACCGTAGGCTATCTGAGTTTAAGAAAAACACACATTCTTCTTTTCGTGGTGAATATGATCCAATCTTAGCACAACATTGGATTGAAAAGCTAGCAAAGATCTTTAATGTTATCAAGTACGTAGAGGCCTAAAAGGTGACCTTTGCTACATTTATCTTAGAAGGAGAGGCTGAACACTTGTGGAGAGGAGCTAAGAGTCTCCTAAAATCTAAAGGAATAGAGATTAATTGGGAAGTATTTCAAACAATTTTTTTCGATAAATACTTTCTTGACAGTGAAAAAAGAAAAAGAGACTGAATTTATGCAACTCAATTAGGGAAATATGACCATTGAAAAATATGTTGATAAGTTTAAAGAACTTTTTAAATTCTCTGTATTCCTTAAACACCACCCTGATATTCAATGGAAAGCCACTCAGTTCGAACTAGGATTACGACTGAAAATTAGAAAAAAATGTAGCAACTTTAGAAATAAAAGATTACAACTTTTTAGTAAATAAATGTAGAATAGTAGAAAAGAGTTTCGTAGAAGTTGAGTTTGAGAGGGAAAGATAAACCTTCTTTAAGCGGAAAAAAGATACAGAAACACATAAGAAAAATAACTTGAAGAAATGATAGAACTCAAAAAGGAATAAACAAATATCTTTTATAAAATCCTCATCTCCATGTAAAATATGTGAAAAACCTCACAGTTCGACACTTTGCTATGCTGGACAAAATATAGGTTATCGTTGTGGCGAACCTGAACTTTATGCCAATTGCAATGCTTTAAGACCTGCAAGTAACTCAAGTACCAGGCCATAAATTAAGGGACGAGTATTCTCCTCTTAATGAAGGAGAAGCAACTAATTCTCCTAATATGATCAAAGATTAAACTCAATAAGGACTGGTAAAAGGCGGCTATTTCAAGTGTGTATTCTACAAGATCATGTATCAATAACTTGTAGATTTTTATAACTACTTTTGAAAAGTATGTTATGTTCATGGCCGAAAGCCAAACATATTGTATTTGATTTAATGATTGTATTTGTATAATTATGATCAAATATTATATCTCATTGTAAGTTTATACAATAAATTTCTGTTCCAAAAAAGGTGTTACAGCTGTTGTTCTCCGTCGTTCGCCTACTTCTCCTACCTTTACTCTACTTTGTGCCATCGTCCCTGATCTCTGTCTCTGTTGCTATCTACACTGCTTTGGTTCGCGCCTTTATCGTCTGCAACTTCGCCCCACTACCATTGTTTACTAGTTCGATGTGTTGCCATCTCAACTCTCAAGTCTTTGACTTTTTGGTCTGGTTCTCTGCTTTCTGCTCCTTTAGTTTTCGTGATGTCGTCGTTCTCCATCACCTATTCTTAGTCATTTGGATTTTACAAGCTTTTTAATCACTCTATATTATGGTTCATGTTGTAGATTATTTAGTAATTTTATTGCTTTAAACTTTTATATATTAGGATTTATTAGTCATTTAGATTTTACAAACTTTTTAATCACTTTGTATTGCTTTAATTTTATTGCACTTGATTTTATACATTACTATATTAGAATTTAGTAATTTGATTATTTGATATTGTTGATTTAGTAATATGAATATTTGTTGCAGAAGACGAAGATGTTAGAGGATTTCATCTTTAGTTTATTAAAATATTTAATTGTTGATTTGTTGTATTTGAACATGTGTTCTAAAGTATTAATTATAATTTATATTATTATTTTAATTTATTCTGTGTTTTGATGTTGAAATTGTTAATTTTAAATTTCTAGATATCATTAAATATATATTTAAAAAAAATTCATAATAGATAAATTCATACAAGTTTACGAATTAACTTGCGAGTTGAGTCTAGGTCAACTCAACTAGCTTATTTAGACTATGCAAATTTGACAATTTTAGATATAAATTTAATTTGATTATTTTGTGAATAATTTTCTCACTGCTATGAGAATTTGTAGATATAAATGATTGTTTTTAAATCAAAACAATTATTTCGGTATCAATTTTATTATGTGCACACAAAAAACACTCAATAAATTAATTATTCGTATCAAATACATATTAAAATATATAATATATTAAAATGGATTAAATTATATATATATTTATACAAATATATAATAGTAAAATTAGTAGCTGATTTTTAGCCAATATATATTATTTTTTTAGTCACCAAACGTTATATTCATTGATACGCGTAGGAACATTAATTATGTGATCAAAATTTGACGTCAATTAATTGCCAGCTTTTCCATTATTGTTTACTTAATTAGTAGGAGTCTAAAACAAGCTTTAAGGGTTTTTTTTTAAGTCATCTCTTTTTGGTCTGGTTTTTAGTACTATTAATTAACGAAGATTTCGTTTCACCTTTTTGGTCCTTTCTACTTCAAATATGTGCTACCGAAGTACCGATATGCCTAAATATAAACCACAAAGAAAAAGAATTGAAGCTTTTGTTATATTTTGGTCTTTTCTTGGTCCTGAATCTTGTTGGGTTTAAGACACCAAATTTAAATACCTGTTGGGCCTTTTTTGGGCTTTCTTGTTGTTGCTTGTCCCAATGAGGTTGTGATATTCCACTAAACCAAAAACAATGCCTTCATAATTCCTCCAAAAAAAAAATCCCCATGAGCACATCATATCGCAAGTAGGGTTTATCTGGCATGAAGTCATGAAATATAAAAAGATTATTTTTATTTTTTAGAATTTATTAAGAAATGTTGAGTTTTATACTTTTATGGTTCCCTATATATACAACGCAACAAACAAATTCTAGATAGCTCATCATGCCAATTGCCATGCCCCAAAATGAAATCCAAACCACGTGGTATTAAAAAAACCCGTTAGTTAGGGCAATTTTAATTATATATATTTTTTAATTAATTTTTGTATAAACTTTATAATGAACCTATTTTTCTTATCCTATTCCAATGCGTGCTAGCTAGCGCACTTTCTTCCTTCCCACTCCCCCACCCCATATCTATGTCATTTTACTAAATGCTTTCTAAGGTTTTACACTTTTAATGTGTATGTTCAAATATTATTAAAATCATACAACTATACAAAAAAGAATTGTATTGTTTTATTATAAATACTCCTTTTTAATAAATTATGGAATAATTACTATAACTTGAATGAGATTATTAAAGTGAAGGTAAAATTTTTAAAATATATTTATATATTAAAACTAAAAAATATCGAATGTTGTTAAACAAAAAAAAATTGATCTATAAATAGAATTATTTATAGAGAAAAAGCATACTTCCTTACAAGTACAACACAACAAGTATATAAGAATTAAGAAGTGTAGGTTTGAGAAGCTACAAAAAAAAAAATGAGGCATGGCTTTTTGTCCACTAATGTGGCTTTATGTTAGGCTTTAATTAAGTTAAGGCACTTTCTCTTTGTTTGTGTATTTTTAAATGGAAAACTTTGGTGGAAGAAAGTGGCATCCACTAATTAAAGCTAATTTTTGTTTCCTTTGATTGCTAAATTATTAGTTAATGAAAGCATAGTCAATTGAATTGATGTGTGTGTGGGTCATTAAGCTATAAGTGAAGTCAATTTTCTAGCAAGGTTTGGTTAACATTTGGCAAAACAACAATGGTGGGACGGTTTTGCTTATTCAATAATGAATAGGAACACTTCAATTTCCTCTATTCCTCTTTTTTGCTCATTGGGCCTTTTTAGTTTGAAATCCTTATCAAATGTGGCAAAACACATGTTCATATAATTAGACCCTCTCTCTCTCTCTCTCTCTCTCTCTCTCTCTCTCTCTCTCTCTCTCTCTCTCTCTCTCTCTCTCTCTCTCTCTCTCTCTCTCTCTCTCTCTCTCTCTCTCTCTCTCTCTCTCTCTCTCTCTCTCTCTCTCTCTCATAGTATTTATAATTTTATCAAATTTGTTATTAGTTTTTATAGTTTAAATATTTTTAATTGAATATCTATATTTATAAAAAAAATTTAATTAGGTCCTTTCTAATTATTCTTTGTTAAAATATGTTATTTTTATATTTGATGTAAGATAAATTATAAAATATTTTAAAAGTATGTATTCTAGAATTATAATTTTTAAACTATAACAACATGATTAAAAGTTTGTTTTTGTTTGACACTATAATATCTTGATTTGCAAGCACAGTGTAATGATTGTTGGAATTTTTAAGTATGAATAGTGTTGTGTTTGGAAAACTTGAATTATTATGATGATGAAACATTATTAATATATTAAATAGAAAATTATAAAATTATTATTTGTTTTAAATTGTTGGGTTAATGTGTTTGTTAGTGTGCAGAATTAATTTTGGGCCAAAAGAAAATATAAGTTCAGTGTGATAAAAATGTGATCAGTCTTTGTGTAAAAATATTCTATATTATATGGTTGAATTATTTAAAGAGATAACAAATGTTAATTGGGTCAAGAAATATGTGCACAGTCTAAAACAATTTTTCTCCTTAGACCAACAAGCCTTGGTCCGAATTGAAGGAAGAGAGAAAGACTCCAAACAAAGCCACAGTTACCTACTACATTGTGGAACGGAATTCAAACTTCAAATGAATTAATTGTTTGCATATGTAACTGAAACATAAAATTAAATTGAGTTAATTTTACATTGAATGTTTTGTCTCTCCTCTCTCTCCTCTCTCTTGCTTTCGGTTGTTACTTCAATCAGAGAAAATAAGCAAGTAGAAGTTATCAGAGAAAATTAACAGTAAAGCTAATGGAAGAAGAAAAGGCTAGGATGATAATGGCCTTTGTAAAAGAAAGATCCGAAGCATGGTGTGGCTAGATCTTTGCCATTGAAGGCAAGATTTTGAAGAGGAGCTTCAAGATCTTCCATGCCAAGAATAGGAAAGATCCGTCTCGATCAGAGAAAAAGATCTCAATGGGTAAAGCTCATTTCCATTTCTGTTATTCCAAGATAGAAGGTAGCTACTAGAGCTACGAAGAGGAAGAAGCAAATATGCAAAGGATGGAGCTGTCAAGGATCAGAGGTTCATCAAGGGTTAGATTCTTTCTTGGAGCCAAAGTCAAGATCAAAGGCTCAGAGTGAAGGAGCTTGATGAGAAGTGTTGAGAGAGGTACACGCATGTTGGTTTGCTTTCGATTTTTCCTCTCTCTTCTCTCTGTCCGAACTATTGCTGTTTGTTGGAGAAGATGTTGCTGGCTTGGTTGAACCGGTTTCAACTTTGGAATCTTCCCCTTCTATAATAAGGGTTAAGACAAGGAGAGAAAGCACAGAGTTCTCATAGCTACCCTAAGCTAACAATGTTCTTCTCCTTCAATGGCTTTCATTTTGTTTTCTTTTTCTTAGTGTTGTATGTCTAGGTCTCATGGTAAAAGGCAAACATGGTGAGATTTGTAAGAAAAAGCCAGTAAGAGAAAAAAGACAGTGATCAATACTAGAAAAAAAGTCATAGATGTCTCAGAGTTTCTTTTTACATCTGTATGTTGTGTTTCATGATTCTGTGGGGATTTTTCCTTGCAAGTTGGGTTAGCACTTTGCGGTTGAAAGTTTGGTGAGAGTCCAAGTCATGTTCAGATTTAGGGATAAAATCTAGATTTATCCCAGATAGAATTGGGTAGATCCTAGGGAAGAATTGGTGTATGTAATCTGATGATTATAATGAAATTCCGGCACTGTTGTGATGGAGACTGGATGTAGGCTACATTGCATTTAGCAGCTGAACCAGGATACTTCTGAGTGTGATTCTCTCTTTCTCTTGTACTCATATTCTGATTCTGTTGTGTTGGAGACAAAAATGAAAAATATCTCCTAACCCGTCACGAGACAAAAAGAAAATGTCTCTTGACTGGTTATGAGACAAAAAGTAGAAATATCTCCTGAAGTCTCTTTGAAAAAGCAGAAATTAATATTCAGCAAAAAGGAACTAAGATTCAACCCCCTTCTCTTAGCCACTGATTACCATTAAATAGTTTAGCGATACATCGGTTAAGTTTGGAAATGAAATATATAATATGTTTTAAAAAGACTAGTACGGTTTTTGTTTTAAGATTTTGATTTAATTAACCACTATAATATTTAATTAGCTCATTTTTGTGATTTTGTACTTTTGATTTATATTTTTTTTAAGCTTGCTCTAACCGCATGACCAAACATGACTAAATTATATATGAAGGAGGGAAAAGTTCCATTAATGTAACAAAAACAAAAATTGTTCTTAAGAAAACATTTTTTTTTTTTTGGGTAAGATGGGTGGTGGAAGAAAGAGGAAAATCAAACTTTATCTTTGGAAATTTTCTATTTTGTAATTTCCTTTTTTAGAATATGGATTTTTTATCTAAAAAACAAAGATAAGCATTAAATTCCAATAATTCTAAATTTTTATGATCATTCATAATTAAGTGAAATGGAAAATGTAATAATGACAAATCAAAATTAAAATTCGGGCCACATTCTATATTTTTTCCCCTTCTCCACACCCCCCTCCTTTTTTTTTGGAGGTTAGTGACCACATTCAATTAATTGCCAATAGTTTCAAATATCCCAAGAGAATTTTTAATGTCCACCATAACTTTTATATATATACTCGCTTCATGTTTCTTTTTATTTTCTTTTTTCTAGAATATTAAGGTAACGTGCGTCGGCTATCTGCAATATTTTAAGAATTCTGAATCTGTCATCATATATTGTTTTTCATTAATAAATAAATAAAACAATACCTAAAAGTCTAAAACTAACCCAAAAGAGCTTTCAGACCATCTCCAGTAGGGAACTCATCCCAGTTCCTGTTTATGGCCCACCTGTCATAAAAAGTAACTCCACATCAGCTTTTGCATCATAAACAATAAATAGGAACTCAAAGCATCTCTCTCTTCTCCATTAGGAGGAACTAACTTTAGTCCCTATTGTGGTCCCACTTAATTAATTAATTAAAATACTTAAAATTAATATAATTAATTTTTTTCAATAATATTATTTAAATTTATAAATTTAAAAATAATTCATTATTAAAAGATATTAATATTAAATAAATTCATATATAATAATAATACACAATATATAATTCGAGATTATACTAATTTATAGTTTTGTGTTTACAACTGCTAATTTTAATAATATCATTAGCATTTTAAATTTTAAAAATAAAAATAACCAACTCAACTAAAAATTATTTTATAAGGTATAAAAATTAAATTTATTTTTTAATGTAAGTAAATTTAATTAATTATAATTTAATATAATAATATAAATAATATTTAATATTAATTATAATATAAATAAATAATTAAATAAAAACTTAATTATTTAATCTAATTAATTATTTAATTATTTATTATTTAAATAATTAATATAAATTATTAATTAAATAAAAATATAATTATTTAATATAATTTTTATTATAATTATTACTAATTTAATTATTATTTAATTATTTAATTATTTCAGATTTTATATTATTATTTTTTTATAATAACTTGCCAAATGGCAAGTTGTTATTGGTTAATTTGAGTCCCTGCTTAGAGGGACTCCCTTACCTTGATCCTTGTGCGGGAACTCACTCCTTCTCTCCTCCAATGGTTAGAGTTCCTATATGTCAGAAAAAAGTCAAAGAGGAACTCACCATTGGAGGTGCTCTCAACCTAATCAATCATTATTGGGCCAACCGATGATTGTGTTTGTAAATTTTATGTTCTAAAGATTTATGTATGGATGTTAAGAATGTGTTCTAAGTGTCATATCTTTTAAAAATAAAATATTTATAAGTATGAGATATTTTTTGTTTTTATTTTTAAAGTAAGTTAGACCTACAATTTTATCGTCGTACCGTTTATAAAATGCATGGCAATTTTATACTTTTGAAACAAATAAAAATAATTATTCACATTTGCCAAAATTTAGAAAATATGATGTAATTTTTTTTTTTTTTTTTGTTGAGGTTGGTTGGTGTTGGACTGTTGGAAGATGTTTTCCGTTCATAAATGATAAATTCTCTTTTTCTTTTAAGAAAAATGAATACATATGATATAGAAAGCCACCCAAGCTTGTGTAATCATAGTGAGGAAAATAAGAGGAAGATAAACCACCGTTGAAAACTAAATTACATTATTATTAGGTCAATATAGCAATAGAAATTAAGAGCAATTTTAATGAGATATTTTTTTAGTATTATTTTTAATAATTACAGTAATTAAATTGCTTTAAAATTAAAATTTTTATTAGATATAATATTTAAAATAAGATTGGTATTCTAGTAAAAAGAGACTGTATCACTTTAAAAAAAGTCAATTAAATACTGCTACTTGTATATCTCATTAAATTCAATAATTAAAAATGATATGAAATTTAAATTAAGTTGAGCTCAAGCATTGGAGTGATAAATTTTACATTAAATTTTAAATAAATTTTTAGGGCAATTCACATAAACAAATGAAATAGTTTCTAATATTACACTAATATTCTAAAACCAAACAGCTTATATGTATGTCTCATTTGCATATCTATGTAAAGTGAATTAATCAGATTCGATTTACGCTTTCTCAATGTAAATCGAATCAACTGGATTTGAATTAACAGGAACAAGGGCTAAATTGAAATTTCGATTTAGTAGGGAAACGCGTCTGAACTCGTGAATTCCATAGTAAATTGAAGTAAAAGAATTCGATTTAAAACTCATAGTAAATCAAAACAATTCAAATCGATTTACAGACCATCACTGCACGAAAAACGTTGAGCACAGTCAGATTTACCATTGGATTCATCAAATAAATTCGCCGGTAATCAGTTTACCGTCGGATTTACTGTCGTCCTGGAGTTGACGGTATAAACGGCACCGAAAACTATTTACTGGCGGATTATTTTCGTCCAATACTAATTACCGGTGGATTTTACGTCGATTTTTTCAATGGATTTGTCGAGATTGAGTTGATGATTGCCGTGGGATTAATTCGACGGTAAATTTGGCGCCATTTCACGTGTTTAGGCACCAAGTTACCATTGGATTTATCTGCCGGTAAATCTTATGGTAGCTTTTTTATTTTTTTTGGCCCAGTTAAACTACAATTAGTAGTCAAATTGAACCCCTCATCATTTTTAAAATGGGCCTCCAGTTCCTTCTTGATGGATGGACGGATCCAGGTCGTTAGGTGGTTGCGCCCCTGACGAACGTCGCTCATCATCTGCTGAATTCGTTTAGCTTTTCGGTGGTCGTAGATCTTCCTAATTATGAGATTATGTCCCGCATCCCATATGAATTTCAACTGCACAAAGTGATTCAACAACATTAGTTAGTCGGGATAAAATACAGTTCAAATACAGTTAATTAATTCAACATCTTTGGTTCTTACTGCCCACTTTTGAAACTATCTCTCTCTAGTCTCAGCCAGGATCTTCATGTACCTCGGTCGCGGGTGGTCGTACATTATTGTTCTTTAGTGCAAATCTATCAGAGAAAAAACCTAACATTAACAAACACATATAAACACATAAACTTAAGATTAACAAACTTAAGATTAAAAAATTGTGTGTCCTCAAACCTGCATGCCATCGGGCTAAATTCTCAGCCGGATGATGGATGGCAGTGGTGGGGCATCCTGGTGGGGCATTGGAGGAATCACCCACTGTGGTACTGTCATTAGATCTGCAGGAGGCGTAGCAGAAGGAGGCGTGTAGTTCGGGTTTGGGACCATGATGAACTGCTGGTCCATTGGACCTGCCTATGACGTCACAAGGATCGATGGGGTAGTCGGAGCAGAGGGCGATGACTGAACAGTCCCTGGAGATTCGGTGGAAACCCTCCCTCTACCATGAACATGAGACCCACTCGATCTACTTCTACTACCACTCGTCATGTCTACAAAAAGAATATATTATTAACACTAATCAGCATATATACTACACGAATTGTTCAACAAAACTCTCCGAAAACATTGGACATAACCTCCCTTTAAATTGGACATATATCCACCTTTACGGTTTTTAAAAATCCAACAAATATCAATCCGCAGTATTAGTCAATACTCAACTAATTTTATAAGAATTAAATTCAACAAAGCATCTTTATTTACATCATGCTAAAGTGAAATCGTTACCTTATTAGAGCATCATATCAATAAAATCTAAATATTCTATGAAATTTAAATACTACGTAAATTGTATATCTATCAATAAGTAAAATATGAGTCTATAGTAGTTCACACTCTAAGTATCCATATAACATAACTCAAAAAAAAAGAAAATCAAGAAATAATTCATCATACAATGAAATAATATGCAATGTCACAAATTCATATCCAATCTAAAATGTCACAAATTTTCATTAGAACAAGTTATGGTAGATTGCAGGAAGAAACTTAACATTAACATCACTAAGTTACTACAAGTGAGATAAAAAAACTACATAAAAGCATAAAATTTACATGTTAACTGAAGAGAAGCTTGCAAAAATTTCTAATGAGAAGTAATATGTATCCTTGTTAATATATGCAACAAAAAATAAATCTTCAACCACATGATAAATAAACTAAATCCATCTATATAACCTTTATTATAAATCTATTATAACAAGCATTGGCAAGTTCATAAAATTCTCTTAAAAAATCCATAATATATATATAAATGTATACTACCATATGAACCAATATCAGAAGAGAATAGCAATAATAAAAAATATTATAAAAAATGCTAAATCAGATTCTAACCTAGACCAGGGGGAGGACTACGAACCTGGTGGCGGATGAAGCATCATGGACGAGGGGAGAAGCTGCCGACGTGAAGAACAACACTCGCGGCGGTGAGAAGAGCGGCGGGTGCAACGGAGGCTAGGGTTTGCAACGGCGGCTGCAATGGAGATGTCACAGCGAACGGGAGGTTCAACGAGTAGAGGGAGGCGTCATCGTCCTTGGGGCGGTGGGGCTAATAACGTGGTGGGGTTCAGAGGCGGCTAGAGAGAGAAAGGGAGAAGAGAGGTTAAACAGGGAGAGAGTAGTTTTGAATTGAAGGGGGAGAGGGGTTCGTGCTTTGAATTTTAGGGCTCATTCTTGTCGGATTTGTCGGCGGATAAATACGCTGGTAACTCGTTGTGGGTGACTAAAATACAGCGTTTCACTAAAATGAATTACCGGTGGATTATTTCGACGGTAAATCCCGCACTACATTTCGCGCTTATTTCCCATGTCTTCCCTCCAATTATTACCGGCAAATTTACCTTCGGAAACGGGAATCCGCTGGTAAAGATTTGACCAAACGAATTCCACATCAAAACTGTCAGTAAATCCTCCGTCGGTTTAGCCGACACTAATATGCGACGCTAAATCCGACGGTAAATCTAACAGTAATTAGCATTTTTCTTGTAATGCATAGTAAATCAAAATAATTGAATTTGATTTATAGTTGCAGGAGCCCTAGGTAAATCGAATCAAGTAGATTCGAACTACACTCTAACTGTAACAAAGTAAATCGAATCTAACAGGGTCAATTTAGCCTTTGTATACCTATATATAGAATTCAAATTAGCTTGTTTCGAGTTACAACCACAATATCTTCCTCCTCCAACAAACCACGTGAGAGAGAAAAATGAGGTCACAACACGATAAGATTCAAAACTACGGACATGGAAGATGACTCGAATCGTATCTATTGGTTGGACAGAGTTGTCCATATTACTGGTAGCATCAATGAAGAGATTAGTAAATAAAATTTCTTTTTTTTTTCAAGATAGATTAGAAATGTTAGCAATATTAAGTCGCTTAAAGTATTTCATTATAAGTGTTTGGTAGAATTTTAATTTTTAAACTATAAATGTTAGTTAGAATAGTGATTTAAAAGTTTGTTAGAACTTTAAAATTATAAATGTTATTTAGAGTAGTGATTATAAATATTAATTAGAGTAATAATGATTAGAAGTTTTGTTAGAATTTTTAAGTTATAAATGTTAGAATGATTAGTGACTAGAAGTTTCGTTAGAATTTATTTTAAATTAAAATATCAATGATAATAGTGATTTAGGATTATAATATATTTTATATTAAATTTTTTTTATTAGAATTCTTCATGTTATGTGATTTTAGATTTAGTTGGGATTTGATTTTTTTTAATATGATTAATATATTATAATATTATAATTTTGGCTATTTGTGTATTTTTTTCGAAAGGACATGCATAATTTAAAATTTGTTTAATGTATTATTTTGTTAATTATTATGGTTCTTAAAAATTTTTTTATCATTATGCAGCCCACCCAATGTATTACCAACATGAGAAGGCAATATGGTATGTCCCTGAACGATAGAATCATACTGTGCTTGCAGATGGCCGGATTATACCATTTTGTGAGGCTCAATGACCACTGCTCTAGGTTCAATGAGCTGCTAGTAAGTGCATTTGTGAAAAGATAGTGTTCGGAGATGTATACTTTTCATATGTCATTCGGGGAGTGCACTATTTTGCTATATTATGAAAGCAGATATTAACATGATATTCAAGCATCATGTGATCATTAGATATCGATGTGGTCAGACATGTATGATGTCCATTATATTTTCTTATCTCCTAAATACCATTTCGCTGATGAAGAGTGATTCGAATCAACCATTTGCAATCATTTTCAAACTCCTTATACTTTTTATGGTACTTGATATTATCAGATTCCAGCATTCTGTACTCAACTCCATGGTAAATGCTATAAGTCTTCACACTTAACACAACTTCTTCTTTCTTCTAAAACTATTGACCAACTTGAAACTCGGCTAGACCTGCTGTATCCTACGTATCTCTGGCCCCAAATCTGGATTCTACATCCGGTAACCCCTTCTGTGTCATGGCCTCCAAGTCTATAGTCGAAAAGTGCGGGAGGTATTGTTGAGTTCTCGAACTCGATGCTCCACCACCCCAACTAGAATGCTCCTCCCTAGATCATCATCACTATCCTCATCAATCATGATGGGCTCCACATCAGCGTCATCCTGCAGTACATCTTCGACATCATCTAGTTCTCCACCCTCCCCTGAAATCAAGATCATAACAGGAGTACCTGCTATCGCAATAGCAAGCTGACAGAAAGATCGATTATCACCTATTTCTTCATCACTATCGTGGTTTAGATCAGTTACGAAGGATAGAGATGCCACCAAAACTGCCTCAGGTGTAAGGACAGGCACATATGAAGAGGCACCAACAGGCATTGAACTAGAGGCTCCCAGCATTGCTAAAGATTGAAGATTTCGATTCGATCTTCCTGATGAACTACGGACCACATCTCTAACCTTGGCCAATAGCTCATAGGTCCTCATCTAAAAAAACTGACGATGACAGTGAAACAAAACTTACAAATCTTCGTCACTATCTATTACAAATGAATCATACTTCACACCATCTTGTACAACAAAAATCGAAATTCTATAAAATAACTTCTCTACCCGTTTCATGCCATGCAGTCCCAATTTTTGGATTATAGTATTTTGAAACTCAGCAAAATTCGTAGAAGGTTTGATAAAGACACTCAACAGATTTTTATTAGTAAATTTTATTCCCTCGCACTTTTTTTTATCGTCCCTCTGTAGTACACAAGAACTAAAAAACTATTTTCACTAACCATTGTGAGTTCCACTCTAATGAACACCTAACATTTTGATCGTATTTATATAGTTTATATTTCTTGGTAAATCGAATTAACCGAATTCAATTTATATAATTGTCTTCATGTATTAGTAAATTGAATTCATTAGATTCGATCTACTTGGTTTTGTCAAACACAATAAATCAAAACAACTTCTTTCAAATTACGTCACGAACACTACTCCTTAGTAAATCAAACCAATCTATTTCGATTTGTAGCCACATTAGCTAAATCAAATCAAATGGATTCAATTCACATAGACTTAGTGTAAATCTAATTAGATAGCTTCGATTTATATAGTTTTATTGCCAAAACAAGATATACATATAAGCTGTTTGGTTTTAGGATATTGGTGTAATATTATGCAGTGTTTGTTTTGCTGGACATGTCCATCACTTGATGGACACAGTGGTATGTGTCTGTCTTTTGGTTTATTAGACACAAATTTTTTATGAATACGATGACACACAAGAGCACATAAAATAGGTGTCTTTTATGTTTTTTTAGCCCGAGACACACAACTTATAATACACAAACTTTTCAATGTTGTCCCTTCTTTTTTCTTTAACTCCCACTTGGTGTATTATTCCCTCTTTTTCGGTGGTAATTTTTTTTTTTGACAGGAATAATATTAACATTTACAATTTATTATTCTGTCCAGTATATAATTACCAAACAAAATAAAAATCATATGTCTCATTATGTCTATATCTTTAATGTCTATATTCTTGTATTTCTATCTCAATCCATATATAAACTAAATGCAGTCTTAAAGACCATTTGATTTGTTTATATAAATTACCAAAATTTTTATGATATATAATTTTATAAATATTTACATAATATTGTGAGACCTAAAATAAAATTGAATTAAAATCAAATTGAAGATGTTCTATTGGGCATAAATGTATAATGTCCGTGTATGTGAAAGGAAAACAATTGAAGTTAATTAAAAAAAGCTTAGTAGCATAGCATACATTGTATAATGATTCCATTTCATTGCATTTTTCTTTTGCAAAAGCAAGCATGGAGGGTGTTAGTTCAACATTATTGGATGTGATGTATAATGCAACATATAATATATAGTTGAGGTTAAGGAGAACCAATATTGTTATGAGATTTAAACTGATTGGAGTATAATTATAATTATTTATTTATTATCCTAACTATTGTATTAAGAAGAGATTATTTATTAATTTGCAATGATCTTGTTGCCTTACTTAGCAAGAATGCATACCAAAATGGAACTGAGCTTGTGAATAACAAATCAAAATAAATTAATAATATATCAAGCACCTAGACATTATTTAATTAATTAGTTATTATTACATGAAATATATATAATCCTTTATTCTCATCTAATCGCAGAAAGGGTTTTGGACAAATATGCTTTAATATAAAATCATTGAAAAGTTACATCCCCCAGGCATGTCTAATCAAACTTTTTGGTAGCTTATAGTATAGTAACAATGATTGAAAATTAATATTGCTGATATTAAAAAGCATTAGAAGAAGTGGAGAACATGACCCACATTGATTCTATGCCTTATTAATAAAATTTTAGTTAAGTTGCTTCACATATGCTATGATGAGTGGAACTGTGGAAGCAATGTTTTGATTGTTTTCTGTAATGCAAAGTCATACCTTAATTTTTTTTTTTTCTAATAATATCTTTGAATCAGACAACTCAAAATCTAATTCTTCTGGAATCAAAATTTTATTTAAACTTTTTTGTTAAATAATAAATTATTACATACATAATATAAGATTAAATTCTCAATATTTATTTAAGTAAATGACTGAATTAATCATTCGAACAACTCATGTTAATTACTTTTAATTTTAATTAATTTCCTCTAATTATCCAGGCTCATGGAAGAATGCACATTCAATTTGGTTCTAAGATGCGCACATACATATATATATATATATATATACTCTGATGAAATATAAAGTGTTGTGTTGCGTGAAAAGTGTCTAAAAAGCTCCCATTTAATGGAATAATATATTTAATGACAACTATGTGATTAATATGAAGTTATAAACATACACTACTAGAAAATTTATTTTATTTATATTATTTTAATCGTTTATAATTTGTGCTAAAAAATTTTAGCAATAACTATATAATTATTAGGTAAAGACTTTTTTAATGGTCATAATAATATATCTATATATATATATATATATATAAAATTGTGAATTGTCATTATAACATATAATAATAACGATAAATATATAATTATCGTAAAAATATAAGTTAAATAAGACATATAATATCTATTATTATCACTAAAAATTTTATTAAAAGTGATTTTGCTGCCGTGGAAATAATATATAAATAAATAAATACAATATATATGGAAAAAAATCCGTAGTGATTATTTTAATGGAGAAATACAAAATCCATTCGATTTAAGCATGATTTTTTGGTTTTCTTTAATGCAAACATACATAATTTTTAACTCTTGGAGAACATCTAAATTAAAGCAAGATAAGTGTGAAACATAAAATTAATATAATCACCACCGCTTCATCAGTTCTCATATGTTCTTGCAATTTTCTAACGTTTAGTGTGTGTGTGAGTGTGTAAGCACACCCTGCCAATTTGATTTTAAAATTAGGTTTTTAATAATGGTTCTTCAAGGTGTGAAACGGGACAGAAAAAAAGAAGAAGAAAAAGAACAACGCATTATATATATATAGATAGGAGACGAGAAACCATTCTAAAATGATTATGAAAAGAGAATGTGTATTTGTACATATTATGTGTTCGTGACACACACACAAGAAAAATGAAGAATCGTTGGATGGTTCACAAATTAAAAGTATTCTATGATTTTTTTTTTTTTAAAATA
Source organism: Arachis hypogaea (assembly GCF_003086295.3). Classification (NCBI taxonomy): domain Eukaryota; kingdom Viridiplantae; phylum Streptophyta; class Magnoliopsida; order Fabales; family Fabaceae; genus Arachis; species Arachis hypogaea. The sequence continues at coordinate 125,796,854 of NC_092055.1, read as the reverse complement.
CATATAGATACTTTTTTCCCTATGAATAACAATCTTTTTTTTTTGTCAAATAATATATGTGATATTTCAAAGTCTTAACAATATAATATTTCCAGCAAGAAAAAATATTTTTAGTAGTAATCTATTTTGTTTTTAGCGACAATAATAAAAATAATCACTAACACATTTATCAGTAGCTAAAAAATAATTATTTTATGATTTGTCGCTAAAAATTTTTAATGACAGTTACAATAATTATCAAAAAAGATCTTTTTAATAGTCATAAAAATTTTATAACTAATAATAATAATAAATACATAATTGTCACAAAGAATTAAATTAGCTAAAAAAAATAGTAATGATTAAGTAGTTGTGTTTAATTCTATACTTGCAATTATTTCTTTATAATTCTCTATCAAGTAATCAACATTAGTTTTTATAAAAATTTAGTATCTAAACATGGCATTTCTCTTATGCATATAATTGTTATTATCTTCTTTTTATCAGTTATTTTAACACGTGTCAAAAACCAGCATATTTCCATGAATCTAAAACCAGCATAATAATATATTCTTTGATGAGTTGATGGAAAAAGACAAGAAAAGGAATAGCATATTCAAAAAGAAAGTTCAAGTAACTATTAACAATAATTTAACTGACTAGTGATGACAAACATTACTAGAACTATCTCTTAAATATATTGTTATTTGGGTAGCATTTGTTTTGAAGTATTGAGACATAGATTAGGTGATTAGAATTTAATATTTTGTTTGTTGATTTAAAAATTGGTATTAAAATTTTAGTCTCTGTTTTTTAAATTTTAATATTTTAGTACCTCTAAAAAATAGAGACACTAGAGACTAAAATTTTTTGGAATAAAAACTGAAATTTTAATAACATTTTATATCTAAAATATTTGATTTTAATTAATTAATTTTAATTTTATTTTTTGTGCAAATTAAATTAGAGCTTCATTTTTATTTCAATCCATATCTCCTATTTTACACCAAACACATACTGAAACTTATTTCAGTCTCTGTTCCTTACTTTCTGTTTCTCAGTCTCAATCTCTTAATTTCTATCTCTCTTCCAAATGCTACCTTGAGGATATATATGATCAACATACATAAGTTTAAATAGCTTATTTATGTATAATAATAATAATAATAATAATAATAATAATAATAATAATAATAATAAATATGAAATTAAATAAAATAGTAAGTATTTAACACTTTAATTAAGAGTTCTTAGATCCAAATTTTAGAAATAAACAAAAATTTACAAATATATATGATAAAAGGTATTTAAAAAAAATAAAACTTCACTTATTTGTGAGTGTCTATTGAATATACTTTTTGGTAGCTAGGTTTATGCTTTATATATATCATATCCGACTTAGTGCTAAGCTTGCTTTCAAAAACTATGTATCAAAATTACTTTGGTATCTTTGGATTAAGATGTTTGTCACACCACACCAGCCACCATCACGTCCCTAACCCTAATCTAACATATTAATTAAACATTACAAGCTAATTAAGTGTTTAGGGTACTTCCCAAAGCCACCTGTTCTATTTATATATCCTTTCTTTTTTCTTTCTTTTGTTTTTTCACCTTTAATTTATTGCTCACACGTCCCCACTTAGTTATGTGATGATTAGATTAAACTTGTTATAATGTTTTCAGTACACATAAAACTATTATGATATTAAGCTAAGGAGGTGATTTTATAGGGTAATCACTTAATTATGCTTTCGATGAGTTAATCATAATCAACGTGAAATGCTTAAGAATGTCAACCAAACAATTTAAAATTCACTAATGCGTAATTAATTAAAGTACTTGTAGTTGCACGCCAGACCCTATTTTCTATACTTAATTATTGACTTTAGGTTTTGTTTGGCAAAGAAAAAAAAAGGTTTTGGTAATCAACACTTCTTTCGGCCAATTTTTAACAAATTAGCCAATTTTTAACAAAAAATCTAAAATTTAATAAAAAAATATTTAAAATTATTGAAAAAAAATATCCAAAATCTAACAAAAAGAAACATTTAAAATTATTAAAAAAGAACATCTGAACCTACGAGAAGCTGCCACTAGATGGAGGTGAGAATAGCGTATTTGACGGCAATGAGTGTTTCTTGTACTGTGACAGTGATATTGTTCTGCCGATGAACAATGACACTAGACAAGGAACTATGATACCAGACAAGAAATGAAAGAAACATCCAAAATTTAATAAAAAAAAATTCAAAATCATTAAAAAAGGACAGTACATCTAAAACTTAACCAAAAAAATCCAAACCCTAACAAAAAAAGCCAAAATCATTAAAAATAAATATGTGAAACCTAACAAAAAAGAACATTCAAAACCATTGCAAAAAAAAAACATCCAAAACAATTTTAAATAGAACATCCAAAACCTAACAAAAAATGATGGTTTTCAGTGGCTAAAAAAAGGGGGGTTGAATCTTAGCCCCTTTTTGCTTATTAAACTTGCTGGTCCTTGAAACAACTTCTGGAGACTTTTTGATTTTTGTCTCGTACCTAGGCACGAGACTTTTTCTTTTTATCTCGTTACCCGGTACGAGATATTTTTCAGTTTTATCTCCTATGCAGCAGAAACAGAAATGGAGTAGAAGAAAGAGAGAGAATCACACTAAGATATATCCTAGTTCAGCTGCCAAGTGCAATGCAGCCTATATCCAGTCTCCATCACAACAATGATGGAATTTCACTATAATCATCCTTGATTACAAGCACCAATTCTCCTTAGGAACTACCCTTCCTATCCGGGACAAGTCCAGAATCTAAACTCCAATCTTGAACTTGACTTGGTCACTGCCAAGTTTTCAACTGCTAAGTGCTAACCCAACTTGCAAGGGGATTCCCATAGAATCATGAAACACAACACAGATGTACAAAGGACCTCTAAGGACATCTATGGCTTTTCTTTTAATTTTGCACTCTCTTCCTTTTTATGCTCTATGGCTTTTTCTTACAAACCTCACTGTTTGCCTTTTTCCATGAGACTCGAGACAGACAAAATTAAACAGAAAATTACAAAATGAAGAACATTGAAGGAGAAGAACATATGTTAGCTTAGGTAGCTATAGAAACACTGTGCTTTTACTCTTTTCCTTACTTCAAGTCCTGGCTGTTCTCCCTTATATAGAGGGAAAAGCCTCCACGGTTGAAACTAAATAAACCAAGCTAGACTTCTTCTTCTTCATGCAAAACCGGTTCGACCAAAGAGAGAGGAAAGATAACCGAATGCTAAAACCAACATGCAATTACCTTTGAGTCTTCCCTTTACACCAAACTTCATCAATCCGAGCCATCCATCTTGACTTGCACTCCAAGAAGGATCCCTAGCCCTTGATGCTTCTTGATGTATGACAGCTCCTCCTACTCAACTTTTGCTTCCTCCTTCACGTAGCCTCCCTAGCTACCTTCTGTGATGAGTGAGCACAATACAAAGACGAGCCATCCCTCTGAGATCTTATTCCTCTAACCGAAATTTTCTTCATCCATTTTTGGTATGGAGAGGTTGAGCTTACTTCACCAAATCTTACCTCCTTTGGTAAAGATCTCGCCACAACATACTTTTTGTTTTTTTTTTCTTGCCATCATTACAATGATCTTGTTGCTTGCTTCTTCTTCTCTACGGTAGCTTGCCATAACTTCCATGCTTTCTCTGTGAAGTGACTGAATGAAGAAGAGAGATGAGAGAGAAGAGAGAGTAGAAAGAAAAGCAATCAAATGGATTTGAACAAATTAATTAAAGATGAGTTGCTTTTACTTCCCTTTTGCTGAGTAGCGTGCCTTCATTAAGGCCATCAATCTAATCAATTATAATTTCTCTCTCATAGTTCCAAGGTCTGCATTAACTCCTCTTAATAAAATTTGAATTCCATCACATGATAAAAAAGGAGATCCGTTGTAAGCATGAAGCAAAACATTTGCTTTCTCTCTAAATTAGTTTCGGACCAAGCCTTGGGTTCCAACTAAAATTTAAATTGGGCTAATAATAATGTTAATAGAATCTGGCCCATTAACAACATATTGATTCAGCCAAACAATTTAACCAAGGCTGAAAGTAAAATTCATATTTGGGCTTGCAGCAATTTTTCTTTTCTTTTCGGCCCAATCAAAACCTACACAGCAAAATTATTTTAATCAACATATATAAATTGAAATCAAATTAATAATTTTGTAATTAATCATATTAATAATGTTTGATCATCACTAATTTAATTTGGAGTTTTCCAAACTCATCAAAAAGAAACATCCAACACTTAAGAAAAAATTCAAAATCTAATTAAAAAAACATACAAAACATTACAAAAAGACCATTCACAAACATATCAATAAGAAAAAAAGGAGGACGAGAATGAAGAAAAAGAAAAAGAGGAGAAGAAGAAAAAGAAGGAGAAGGAGAAGCAAAAACGGAAGCTGAAATAGAAGAAAATATTTTCCGACAGTAACACTTTGATAGAGGTCACTAAAGTGACATTTTTTCAGAGTGATGTGACAGACAATGTAGACTTTTGACGAGATAGCTAATGACAATAACGGAAGATCGATTATAGTGCAATGACAAAGACAACTGTATGGATAGAATATTGTTGTTGGAGAAGAAATCGTGAGAAAAAAAAGGAAAGAGTGAGAGTTTTAGTTGTTCTTTTTTACCATGAAAAAGAAAATAAAAATAAATTCTAGAGTAATAATTGACTGTAATTAACTAGTGTTCTTATCTAGTTGATTACCTAGCATAATTGCAAAGAAAATAAAAAAAAAATAAAGAAGAAAAGGTAAAACTTAAAAAAGTGTTAAAAAAATAAAGAAGTGGAGTAAAAGTTCAAAAGCCAAAAAGTTATTTTGCTGAAAGTAAATTAAAAGAAAAGAAGTTTTGGTGTAAAAAAATATACGGATTTAGTAAAAAGCATGAGACTTATCATTTAAATAAATTCTCATTTTTTCTTAATTAATTTCAAATATATTTCTCCTTTTTTTGTATTTTGTTCACAAGCTATTAATTCTAAAATAATAATTAATGCTTGTCATGTAAAATAATTGACATATGTAGGATTTTGTGGGTATGACAGTGAGGATTTTGTGGGTACCTTGTGGTTAATTTTTTGCCACTGTAGGGTTCAAGAGTATCTTGACCAGATCCTTATGATTAGTGCATGTGATCCCCATAATTATTATACGTTGTATATAAATTAAATGTAATAACGGATTTCAATTACCACTATCCCTATCTTAATTAATGGGCCCTATTAGTCAAAGTATTTAGTATATGTTATAAAAGTAATCATAGACCTAACCAAATTAGGGGAAACAAGTGATTAAGTACAAAAGTTAATCACATCAACTTTGTTGTAAATAAATATTAGGGAGTACATATAATTGTTATTTAAGAAATTTAGATTGTGTGAAAAGTTAGTAGAGGTATTTTTTTCCCTTTTAAAAATAAAATTTAATAGCTTGTAATAATTAATTAAGCAAGATTGATTGAACATGACTTGATTCATGATAATTACTTTTTTAATTAGTTACGTTCAACTTGCTTATATATATCAGCATCATCAGATTCCATGTAGACAACATTTATAGAGGTAGTTTAGACATGCACTTTAATTAATTGGGATAAGTATTGCAAAGGTATATATAAAAAAAATTGAGATAGAAAATTTTTAAATACACTTTTTTATTTTTATTTTATTTTATGTTATTTATTCATTTATTTATTTTATTTTGAACTCTTATATATGTTCTAAACTATATGAAATAGTTTTTTTTAAACAAAAATAATTCTTTTATTTTTTATCCCAAAATTCTATTTCTATTTTTTTTGTTGTATATAGATTGTTGTTGTTGTTTTAAAATTATTTTATTTAAAAATTAAATTGAAATTGTAATTTTTTATTTTTCGTAATAATTTGAGTATTGACATCGAAATTTAAAAGAAGATTGTGTGTAATTTAACTATTTTTTATTTGTATTTAAATTACATTATTATAATTAGATTTTTATTTATTATTGTTTATTGAATTAATTTTAATTAATATTACTATTTTTATATAAAAAAGTTAGGTGAATTAGTCCACCTATCAGCTATAAAACGTGACAGACTAATATTTTTGGCCAGTTTTGGTATTAAACTAATGTTATATCTAATTCGAGTAAGGTTGTTTCAACAGAAAACAGGTTGAATTGGATAAAACAAAAGATAGAGTAGATATATTTAGTCATGGAACGAATTGAATATATATTTAAATGCTTGATTAGATATCAATACTACTCTCCAAGTATACTTACCGGTGCAAATAAATAATCACATAAATCTTCATGGTAGGGCTAAGATTGGAAAAAAGAAAAAAAGATAGGTGATGGGAAAAAGTCATAATTAAATTAATTAAAGACATTGTGGGAAATGAGCATATATAATGCATGCAAGTATGCTTGAGTATCATTCATATATAAATAAATACAACAGGATATAATACTTCATATTATTGTAAAGGATATGAAGATACAATGCAACTACATAAATTATGATTAAAAGTGTATTGGTAAGGATAGTATATTTTATTGATTTTTTATTATAAAGAATTTTTAGGTTTACAGAAAGCATGAGTTCCTGACTGGAGAATAAATTTTTTAAATGGTTGGAATATTTTATTTTAAAACATGTACTAAACACATTTTAACATATATATTCTTATAATCGAATATATGATCATTTTTGGTACCAAAAATTTCGTGTTTAATAAAATGACCTAAATTTAAGAAGAGGTCTGCTACACATACAAACATTTTTGGCTTACAAACTATACAAGTTGGCTCAAATCCAAGAAAAAAACACGCACACCACTCCTTTAAATTGAGCGTCCAATGCACGCGCCTTACAATATGTTCATTATGCCGCACTCTTCCTCTTCTTCCTCAATCAAAATGCAAACCGTCAAGATTCAAGCGATATTCAAAACAAACTACGATTCTGCGAAGAGTAGAAGAAATCAAGAAGAAAAGATACAAATCTCCATCAAAAATCACCAGAAAAAACGAAGAAACATTATTCAAAGTACTATTTTACTGTTCTTCTAGGTTTTTTTTTCTAGATTGTCTCTGCCATGTGCCTCATCCTTAACCAGCAAAACATTAAAAGATTTCAAGAAGCAATATACTGTCTCCTCTCTGATATTGGGGATATTGGGTGTATTTTTGTAATCCTTTGGGTGTATTTCTGTAATTATTTGGTTTATTTTTGTAACCGTTTGGGTGTATTTCTGTAATCCTTTGGGTATATTTATATAATCCTTTGGGTGTATTTCTGTAATCGTTTGGGTGTATTTCTGAAATTCCATTATCTTCAAAACAATTTCAACTTGATTTAAGAAACCATGCAAATCGAAAAAAACAGAAGGAGATCGAAGGCAAAGAGAAAACGCACGAAGGAGATCGAATAAATTTGGCAAAAAATTCGAAAAAGGAAACGAAATCTTTTGAAAAATAGAAGTTATATATTCACACGTTAATTGATTTGTATTAATTTAAAAGTTTGTTAAAGAAGCCGTTAACATAAACAGCGTGTTTATGGGATTTTGTTCCCTTCAAACTTATAAAGCTTGTAAGAACAAAACATTTGTATGTAGAGATTAATCCATTTAAGAAATAGAAAATAACATGTGATTCTCAAAGATCAAAATATTTTGACAAAATTTATCGGTTGTCATCTCTCGACAATATGTCATTAATGGCATGTTTAACATAAAATTTTAGGTGTCTATTTGAAAAATATCCCAGATAATCATGTTTTTTATGAAAAATATAGGTAGACAATAAAAATATTAAATAATATAAATAATAGATATATTAGATGTTTATTTTACTAGATGTACAAATAATTATTCTAATATTAAGATTTAAGTGAATAATTTAGAGGTGTAATATATTTTTATTTGATTGATAATTATTCATATTGTTCAAGAAAATTATTGGTTACCTACTATAACCCATTTTTTATAATGGAGATACACAAACTTGCAAGCGTAAGCTTTTGAAGCAGCTAAGGATATATTGGGTTAGCTTGTTTGATATAATGTTGTAACCTTTTTATTAATCCTGAATCACCAATTTGTGAGGAATTTTAAACGTTTGTAATGTTTTTTTTTTTTTTTTTTTTTTTTTTACTTTTTAAATTATAGAAGTTCTAAATCGTCACAGAGTTGAAAAATCTACTGCACCTTATAAGGTCAAAAGTCAAAACACCGTTGCAATATATTTCCAAATATTAGCGGTTTTCTAAAAATCATTGCAATCAAATAGTAGGATATGAAACTGTATCAGTTTCTTAAATCATCGTAACATATAAAAAATTACCGCAAATTCCAAAATTTATTATTATTATTATTTTTTTTTTTTGTATCGATACTGCTCTTGCTTTTGAATTCTTTTTTACTTATAAAAATTTATTTTGTTAAGGTCCACAAAATACTGTGACATATTAGGTAGACACTTAATGTGTCGCATAGGACATGTCATTAAGCATGACAACCAAGAAATGATGAGCTACTGAATTTTTATCTTTCAGAGGTCCCAGATTTTTTTTTCTCTTTTATTTTGTTGGGTGTGGGAAAATTTTTTGGCGAATAATAATGGGTTTTGAAAAAAATAGTAAAAATTTTTTAAAATTAATTTTCTATTGAAAAAAAAATACAAAATAAAACACTTTAAATTTTAAATCTGAATTATTAATATAAAATATAATAAATTAAAACCTAAGATTTGTTTAATTAATAAAAAGTCTAATACTTCTTACTTAATAAAAAACCTTTAAAAATAAAACTGATTCTGTCAAACTCAAAACTTTACTCATAACAATAATTAATTTGGTTATGAGGTGTAGTACGATTGTAAAATGATTGAATGATTGATTCAAAACTTTTAATTGCAGTTTTGGAATTATTTCATCCGCAAAACAATGCAACCCGTTCACCCAGCAAGTTTTTTACAAGGGTGTTCATTCATCAGATTTGATCTGGATATTTGTGGTGTTTATTTAAATTTGATTTAAAATTTGTGGATATGAAATCAATTTGCACATTAAGAGAATTGGATTATAGATTTTGTGTAAGTATCCACATGTATAATTTATATATCTGCGTATCTGCAAAAATAAAGAAATAAATAAGTAAATATTTTTTTATATTTTATTTTAACTAATAATTATTATATATATTGTATTATTTTTATTTATTATTTAAAAATAATATGTTTAATATTATTTTAAGAGTAAACATATTTAAAAGAATAAAAAAATAAATTTTATTGACATTTTTTAATAAAAATAAATTTTTTAAAATATTTTTGTGTTTTGCACATATATCCGATATCCGATTCGCATATGGATCAGATCCAAGTTTAAAAATTGTGGATATTAAATTTGATCCGATTCGATGATTTTAGTACAGATCGAATCGAAATTTTAGCTATATTAAGTCGGATTCGATCCACCGTTCACCCCTAATTTCTCAAATCTGACTGGTTCACTCCAATCACTTACACATGGGATAAAAATGACCAACCGAATCGATTGTGTATTTGTGTGTCGTTTTTTTCTTTATTGCTTAGGCACCAAAAACATTTTTAAAAAGTTTAGAAAAAGATGGAGCCCACAATTGAACAGTCATGGTTCCTGGTAGCCGGCGTGATTAAGGAAGCCCATTTTATTGGTTCATGTGGGCTTTTGGAAGCTAACTTTCAGGGCCCACATTACAAATGAATATATCCCTCTTACCTTATATATATATGCTACTGATTTGCACTTAAGGTCAGAACAATAGAAAATAATAATAATAAAAAGTTGTCTTTAGGGTTTAGGGGTATAGGCAAATAGGCTAGGTTAACTTCGAACTCCAGTTCCCATTTGAATGGGACTGATTCATGCTACTTAAGAAAAGGATCAACTTTTTCGTTTTTAATTTTTTATTTCCTTTTTTTATCTCTTTTCATTTTATAGTGAGTTCAGGTTAATGCCCCCATATGCTTTTAACATTATTCGCATTTAAAGCTTTCGGCTACTTTCACCAATTTTCTTTATTAGTTAACCAATACTTAATTTTCCCTCCTAAACCCTATAATACTTTTTAAATTTTAATTAATGCTATCTTAAATTAACACCTAATAGATCAAATTGAATTCAATTGTCAGTGTAATTTAGCATTTCATAGTGTACAAGATGTCTCTGGTATGGGTTGAGAGATGGATCGAGAACTTGCAGGTTGAGACAGATGCCGGATCACTTGACTGGAGCAATGGGGGGAGGTACCTGCAAAGACACTCCGATACTCAAGTCAGAATGGATCTGAGAGGTATAAGGTGTGAGGAATGAATGAATATCTGGAGGGACCTGGGTCCTCTATTTATAGGTGATTGGTGAATATCTTATCTTATCTTATTTGGCTAAGATAAGGGAGACGTTTGAATTATCTTATCTTATCTTACTTGACTAAGATAAGGGAGACGTTTGAATTCGAAAGTTGGTTAGGAGCTCTAGTGGGCTGGTTCCGGGCCTTCTGGAAAGGCGAAGCGGGTCGGATCGGGTAACCGGATTTGGGAACCGTTCCGGGTATAGAATCCGTGGGTCGGATCCGTAACACATAGATTAAATGTTATATCTATATATGAGGCGCTAAATTAAAGTGATAGTGTTGAATTTAATTTGATATATCAAGTGTTTAAAGAAAAAAAAATAGTCTATTAACATTTCATCTTTCAGAATAATTTATTAGTGTATCATGTTGAATAATATAAAGGAATTTGTTATCATACTTTTTTAATATTAAAATATCAATATTTTAAAAATAACTTATAACAATCTTTTAAATCAAAAGGTTTAATTTTCACATTTACAGCTTATAAATGATACCATACTGTTTTATCTGCCAAAAATAATGATAATAAAAAAATTATAAGAGAATATTAAAGTGATTTGACATGATGTATGGTCTCACAATCACCTTCGACAAGTCAATTATAATACCAGTAAATTGTAAAAACAGAGCAATAGTCAGGTTGAAAGGGATAATGGAGTGTTAGGTTTAAATCACTACCTATAAAATATCTCAATATTTTTTTGGGAGCCAATCCAAAGAGAGTATCAACTTGGAAGCCATTGTTGGATAAATTAGAGAAAAAACTGAACAACTGAAAAGTAAGTTTGCTGTCAAAAATAGGAAGGCTAACGATTATCAAATCGATCATCAATAAATTACCGTATATTGTTGGATCTTTTTAAGATACCGAAGACAATGACAAAAAAAATATCTTTGCAGACAATTTTTCTAGAACGAATTAGAGGAGAAAAGAACAATGCCAACAATTAAATGGAGCATAATTCAAAAGCAAAAGGAGCATGGAGGTTTAAGAGTGGGAGATTTAGAGATGAAAAATGCAACGATATTATTTAAATGGTGGTGGAGATTTTCTGATGAGAATAAACCACTCTAAAAAAAGATAACAAGTTCGTGTTATGATTTGGACATGAGTATTCTAGTGATGGAACACAGTTGTAAGAAGTCTAATGGATCGTGGAAGGATATTTACAAAAATATAAATAAGGAAGAGTGGAGAATGTGTGTAGGTGATGAAAAAGACATAAGATTTTGGAAGAATGTGTGCGTAGAGGAGAAGTCACTTCATGAAAAAATTCCAAGGTTGTATATAAATTCGACTAAAAAAAATTCTGTTATTGAAGACTATGGCTTGTGGGTTAGTAATTCATGGGTCTGAAACTTCTAATGACAAAAGAAATTCTTTCGAGAGAAAAAGAGTCGGTGAGAGAGCTAGAAAATATTTTAGATTGTGTATTTTTCTATGCAGGTAATAAAGACAACATGGTGTGGACACATAGTTCAAATAAAAAATATTTTGTCAAGACATTCATTGATACAGTTACAAAAAGGATGCATAGAATACCAAACATGAAGCACATGTTTGACAATATCTGGCGAGAATTAGTTCCACCAAGAATTGAGATGATATCCTAGTTTGTGATGATAGACGCAGTAAACACAAGGAAGAAGCTTGTAAGGAGAGGCATCTTGAACCAAAGTGAAGCGAATTATGCATTATGTGATAACACAACAGAAATAGTAATACACCTATTTTTTCAATATAAATTCTCACGTAAACTTTGGTGGTTGGCTATAAACTGAAAAAAAGTAAGTTGGGTAGGACCTAATGAAATAAGAGTTTGGTTTGAATGTTAGTTGAATCAAGAAGTATACGGATTGAGGAAAAAGATATGGATTATGTTGTTTTTGCTATCTTGCGGGTAGTGTGAAATTATAGGAACAAAAGATTTTTGAAAATAGAGTAATATCGGGTGAAGGGGCTTCAGAACAAATTAAAAACCATGTTAACAATTGGGATGTTGGAAATAAGTTAAAAAGAGGTGGTAGAACCCAAAAGAAAAGTACCATTGATGAATGTGGGCTAAGTTGGTGGAACAGCATAGTGTATAAATCGGATATAAATATATAGGTTGCAGAAGGGTACCTAATCTTAAATGGTGAGCAAATAATGTCTTATGGAGGATCTAGTGCAAGGTAGATCAAGATGAGAGACGATGGTCGAATGTTTAGACATGTCAATACAATTCCTACTAGAAGAAGCTAACTTGAAAGAAGAGGAATTCAGGTGTGTGTGGTTGGAGGGAATACAAGTGTATTCTCAGGAATTTTGAGATGGGAATATCTTATTCCCATGTTTGGTTCAAGATTTAAAAAATTATTTCTGGGTATGTTTTATTCTCTGGAATCAAAATCCCACCCATTTCATTCCCATCTCTCCTCTGGTTATCTTTAATTCCAATGGGAATGGAATGTGTATAATAAAGTAAAAAGACCAAAACACCCTTGTTAATTTCACTCCAACCCTTCTTTTCAGATTTTTTCCAATTCATTTCAAACAAAACGTAACCCTAGCAGAAACCCTTCCTCCATGAAAACCAATCCCTAGCGAGGCTTTTCTTCAAATTCACGGAGGCTCCACCGGCGTCGGCGCCGCCTCGCCGCCGATTTCGATTTGCACGACCACCGCGCTCTTTATTCTAGGAGGAAATCGTTCGCGTTCGTGTCATCATCACAGCTCACGGTTCCTATTTGTGCTTCCTGTTCGTGTTCATCATCTCGAGTGGTGCTTCCTGTTCGTGTCGTCTCCCTCGCCTCTCTCCCTCCTTGCGTCTCAACAATAACCATCAAAGAGAGTTTAATTTGTCTTCTGCAATCTTGTTCATCTTTTTCAAGCACAGAATCTTCTTCTTCAGGTAAGGATCTTTTATTTGTTATTTATTTATTTTTTCTGAACTATGTTTGTGCTATAATTTATTGGCATGAAGGTTTGTGCTATAATTTATTGGCATGAAAGTTTGTGCTAGGTTTCAAAAATTTTGTCTAATAGTTGATTCATTATTGTTAATCTTATTGTTGATCGGTTTGTGATACTGAATAGAATATATGATTCTTTGAAATGAAATGTCATTAAGGAAGCATAACAAGAGGTTCTTTGATGATTACTGCAACACTCAAAGCCCTTTGAAAAATGAAAGCAATTCTTTTTTGAAATTGGAAAAGGCTTCTTTTACCTTTTGATCAATGTATATATAAGACAAAGGCTATGGTGGATTGAATCAAAGGTTGAATGCTGAGGTTATAAAATAGAGTTATGTTTTTTTTTTTTTTTCTGTTGATTCTGTTTTTAATCATATGCTGTAACTTAAAATTGTTATTGTTTTTGGGTCTGCATTATGAAATTTTGGTTTTGATTCTTGTAGCATAAGGATTCATAAGGACTGTGGAGTAAACACGCCAGTCCCTTTGCTTTGTATTCTCATAGCTTGTTCATAGAACAGAGCAGGATGTAGAGGAGCATGAATTGCTTCAGAGAAAGACTGAAAAAGTAGTAGTTACAAGCTAACATGTTAAAAACAAATAATAATTATATAACCTCTTTTCAATATGACATAGTTTGGGGTAATTAAAAACTAAAAAGAGTTTGAATAAAAAGTAATAGTTTAGTATATGAAACCTGTGTTGGGAAGAGTTTGTATCTGGTTCCAACTTTGTATGTTGTTGTCCCACAACTCACAAGATATGAAGGATTTTATATAGAGATATCAAAATACATTTTAGAGAGAAAGAGAGACAAGAGTAAAAGTTATTAGTCTCTTATTTATTGTTTATTGCAATAATTAAAATGAAGGATCTGTAATATTGGAGCATAAATTTGACAATTCAAGATTGTGAAAGAATACTTATCTATTTACTGTTGTTATTTACTGCATTTCAGGTGTAGTGAATTTACCTGTGAAGAAGTAAGTAAGCTTTCTTTGCTTTAAACCCTTGTGTTAAATTTCTATGTTGTTTGACTAATATTGTGATTCATCCTTTATCTATTTGGCAGTATCTCTATTTTCCTTGCTTAGCCTAGGATCGGATCGGAGGTAATCTAATAAAACATAATAATTGAACTGAATGAATGCAATTATATGAGCCTATGTATTATTAATTCTCACTCGAGCCATTAGGTGGTGATGCCATATATATTTCTATCTATTTGAATGTTGTTAATTGGTGCATGAATATATACATGTTTTAATATTTTTTTAGCTAAATAGTAAAGTCTTCTAGCTAAATATTTTAATATTTTTTTGACAGAATGGATCCCAAATAGAAGATGAGAGCTATTACTTGCTTGATTTTACATTTCGAATTAATGAATGACCTTATGGTTAAGTTGTTGATGATTTGCTATGTTTTGATTATATTGCAATTGAAAAAAAAAAGAAAAGAAAATGGAATAATAGTTACAGTAGGCAAGTAATAAGGGATGTTAGTGTCGATAAGATTATTTATTTTAGTGATCTAACATGTATAGAAAACACAAGAATGGATAGATGTGCCTTTCATGCATTATGTAACATGCTTAAAAGGGTTGAAAGGTTAGAACCAAATAGGAATATGGGTGTGGAAGAAATGGTTGACATGTTTTTATATATTATAGCACATGACGTCAAAATTAGAGTAATAAAGAGACAATTTGTGAGATCTGAAGAAATAATTAGTAGGCGATTTAATGATGTATTACTTGCTATTTTGAGATGTCATAATCTCTTACTGAAAAAATCTTAATCATTTAGTCAGGATAGAATAGATGAACGATGAAAATGGTTCAAGGTAATTTATCTTACTAATGTTATTAAATCTAATATGCTTAGTGTGCTTTAGGATCGAGTTAATTGATCTATTTTTTGGATTTTAGAATTTCCTAGGAGCTTTAGATGGTACCCATATCAAAGTCAATGTCCTTGAGACTGATAAGCCTAGATATCGAAACAGAAAAGGTAACATAACAACCAATGTGCTTGGAGTGGTTGCTCTCGGTATGCAATTCATCTATGTAATGGCGAGTTGGGAGGGTTTAGCTGCGGATTCTAAGGTATTGCGAGATGCACTACTTCGCAATAGGTTTAGTGTTCCCCAAGGTATTTTATTGAGACTTTAGTATGTTATCAAAGCAACATTTGATCTTTCATTAATTTTGTTCAATTTTATATATTATACTAGGTCATTACTACTTATGTGATGCTAGATACATGAATTGTGAAGAATTTTTAGCACCTTATAGAGGACAAAAATATCATTTTAATGAGTTTAATCCACATAATCAATCTAGTACAGCCCAAAAACTTTTTAATATGAAACACTCACAAGTTAGAAATGTCATTGAAAGGGCATTTGGAGTATTGAAAGTAAGATGAAAAATTTTAAAGGGAAGGTTATTTTATCCTATTAAAACTCAAGGAAGAGTTATAACTGCATGTTGCCTTTTGCATAATCACATTAGAAGAGTGATAGTTGTGGATCCTATTGATGAGATAGTAGATCAAAATATGTTTGGAGTAGATGGGGGACGATCCACCATATTGAGACGAGCGATGCTTGGGGTAGATGGAGGGATCAACTTGCACAAGAAATGTGGAACCAATGGAGGAGAAGACATCATACACGATAATTGTGTTTATTTTTCTATGTATGAGGTTGTCTATTGTAACATTGATTTCATTTTATTGATGTGTTTGCGTTCTTGTACAAGAGTTGTGCATGTATGTCTGCTAGTAAATTTTAACTTTTGAGACTTCTTTGTAACTTTAATTTGGATAATAGTAAAGCTTTTTAATACATATGTGGTTAGAATCGTTGAAATTTGTTTTATATAAGTTCAATTATGAATTATGAGACAAATTATGAATTATGAAATTTTTGAAAATTTAGATACGTATTTTGTGTTAATTTTAATTAAACATATTTAATATTAGGAATATTTTAGTAAATTTAAAAAATTTAGAGTCAATAATAATTTAACAAAAGATTGTTATTAGGGATATTTTAGTAAATTTAAAAAAATTTAGAATCAATAATAATTTTAATTAAAGATATTTGATATTAGAAGTATTTTAGTAAATTAAAAAAAAATTAGAGTCAATAATAATTTTAATTAAGATATTTGATATTAGGAGTATTTTAGTAAATTAAAAAAATTTAGAGTCAATAATAATTTTAATTAAAGATATTTGATATTAGGGGTATTTTAGTAAATTTAAAAAAATTAGAATCAATAATAATTTAAATAAAGATATTTGTTATTAGGGGTATTTTAGTAAATTTAAAAAAATTTAAAATCAATAATAATTTTAACTAAAGATATTTGTTATTAGGGGTATTTTAGTAAATTTAAAAAAATTTAGAGTCAATAATAATTTAACAAAAGATATTTGATATTAGGAGTATTTTAGTAAATTTAAAAAATTTAGAATCAATAATAATTTTAATTAAAGATATTTGTTATTAGGGATATTTTAATAATTTTAAAAAAATTAGAGTCAATATAAGTTTAACTAAATATTTATTATTAGGGGTATTTTAATAAATTTATTATTAGAAATATTTTGTAAATTAAAAAAAAAATCAATGTAAAAAATATAATATTTAATTAGGTTTATATTTAATTTTTAGTCATTAATATTTTAATTTGAATGATTAAGGATAATTTTGACATATTATATAATATGACTAAGATATTTAAATTCAATCAAACAAAAATTGAATCATTTCTAGGATTATTATGTAATATTTTAATGCATTAAATTTTATAACCAAATATGGAAATTATATATTCCAAATAATCTCATTCCTAGATATTATATTCCTAAGAATAATATTTTTGGTAATAAAATTTAATTATTGAACCACACACGCTGTCAAAATAATATTGGACAATAAACATATAGTTGGATGGTTTAAAGAACAAAAGAAAACTGCATAGGAACAAAGGTTTGTTAGGAATAGAGCTAATAGTTTAAAGAATTATTTTCAAAATGTCTCAATACAACACAAAAGTGTAAATGAGTTTAAATTAAAGCACCAATAAAAATAACTTGCTATCACAAAGAAAAGCAAATGAGTGCATAGGGAGTGATAACAACCGTGCAATTTATGGTGATGACTTAGAATACTATTAGTGATATATTATATTTTGGGAAAAATTTTAAGTGTACCAGAAATACCAGTATTTTAGTTATTTTAATGGTTGATTTCAATTAATATATATTATATATATTTTTTATAATTCAGATTAACAATTGGAATACCAATGTTCTCGGTACAAAATTTGTTTTAATAGTTTTTTTATTTATTTTATTGTTGTCTGTTTTTGTAAGTAACTTTTCTGTATATTAGTTTATCCTTGATAAAAATACCGAAAAAGATGACTAATATTAATGGAGGTCGGTTTATTGTTTCTCTTTTTTTGAGTCGAGTTATGACAAATGATCTAACAAAAACTTTTTAAACTGGACACAACTTAAAGAGTATCATAGCTATAATTTTAAAATTAAAAAAAAAAAAACAACTTTTAATTAGTTAATATTAACTAATTTTTTGACAATGAAGATCCACAAGCTAAATGAAAATACTTAATACCTATAAGAAACTCTAATAATTAAGTTAGTTGTATTCTAAAAGATATATAAAGAATAGAAAAAAAAATAATATGCCCAAGGTGAACGTTTCACTTTGTATTTATAGTATATCTTATTAAATATAGGAGAGATTTTTACTAAATTCATGTTGAAACTAACGAAATATGCTATAAATTGAATATCTTATGATCCAATTATATTCTCAAAATGCATTTGGACCAAAAAGATACCTCGGACCCAATTGGGATGCTAGATGGTAACATAGCCCACCAAACTTATAACTCAGTTTTATAACATAAACACAAAATGTTTCTTTAATTTGACGTTCATACATTCACACCATCAAATTTAGCTACATTCAAACAAAAGATTAGAGATGGTAAGTAAAGAGAACAAGGAATTATATTATTAAAGAGAAATGTATCTTTTGTCTCTAACGTTTATAATTTTTTAAAAATGTTTAAAAATTATTTTTAAAAATGTTTAATTTTATCTCTAATGTTTTATATAAAGTTAACTTTCAGGAATAATTTTAATATAACTAAATAATATTAAAAATAAAATTAAATAAAACTAAATATTAGAAATATTTTTGAAAAAATTGTAAATGGTAGAGAAAGACATACATATTTTATCCTATTATTAATTAGTATGAGGCTTCACATAAGTCACCAATAATGAGGAAAGGTTGAGTTTAAGTGAGTCATGGCAGCATTTTCCAAATAGAAACATATATGAAGTTCCTTTCAAAAGCGTTGCCAATTATATACATACACTTCAACGCTTGTCTCTCTCATTTTGCATCTCGTATATATGGTTTTGGCCAATTGCCTGAGCCACAAGAAACATTCTAAGGTTCTCTACATTTTGTTCTCTCTATTTCTCTCTTTGCATTAAATTTTGGATTTTGCAACATTTGATATTTCTAGTTTCTTATTTTGACTCGGATCGGACAAGTGGCTCTTCACATATATATGTGAATGAAGCTTTCAAGATGGTTCCCTTCATTCATAATTAGCTAGGATTGAGTTCAATTCTCATTTTCATTCTTATCTTCTTTCTCATTGTGATGCACCATATACTATGTAATTTAATGTTTTTAAATGTTTAAACATAATTTTTATAGGACTAAATTTTTTAATAAAGTAAAAATTATGAGAAAATAAATATTTAATTACTTTTAAATTAAGATATATAGTGAGATTTGTATTTATTATGAATTATGAATAATGATGATTAATTTTATATTTTATTTTTTTAATCAATTTTTTCATTCTAAAAGATCGATCATTTTTTCTTTTTATGATATATTATAAATGATGGAAGCACATTGAACACACAAAACAACACCTTTTTAGTGTGTTCTTGATTCATCTAGACACAAGAATATATTAGAGAGAGAAAATAAATGAAAAGGAGGAAAATGATTATATCCGAAGAGAGAAAGGGAAAGAAAAGGAGAGATTGAAAATTAATTTGGAAGTATAAATGTATACCTTGAATTTTATTCACCCTCCAATATTTGTGTGCACTACCTTATTACATTAAATATAAAATGATCTTTTAAATTTCAGGCAATATCATCTACTGAAACTTCTATAAATTAACAAAAAATTAGCCCATATTTGTATATACTCTTGGCCCCCCTACACCCTTTCCAAATTTTTTAATCTCTAAGGGAATATATATATATATATATAATAGTGATTAGAGGTATTAAAAAATCAATCAGATATACACCAAAATCAATCATTAATATAAAATATATATTAAAATATAAAATATATATTAAAAATAAATTAAATTATATATATTTATATAAAAATACATAATAACTAAATTTGGTGGCTGATTTTAGTATACAAATCATATTTTTGTTAAAAAATATTCGTTTTTACTAAATTCATATATTAGATCCGAATTTTTCCAATCGGATCGAGATTTTCAAATTTATTGGATAATATCCAATAAAACTCAAACAAAGATCGAATTTGATAACGAATTTAGAGATAATATCCATAGATTCGATCAGATAGGATAAATTTGACTAAATTCTAATATATATATATATATATATATATATTTCTAAAATGATTAAATTAGTAATATTCACTTGTTAGGTGATTTTGTTTTATTATTTAAGAAAATAATGTTGGAATGATTAATTATTAAGTTACAATATTTTAAATTATATTTTTATAATTAAAAATCTCAGAAACAATTTTGGGAAGAAATAAAATCCAAATTAAAAATTATTGTTGATAGAAACAGTATTATTTTTTCTTCAAGAAGGAAGAGAATTGTTTGTTGCATATACTTTTTCACTTACTACAAACACGAAAATCACGGTGGTTTGAGAAGCAAACTGATGATGTATTCTTCACCAAGAAAGTGGAAACACTCTCAATATCATTTTTTTTCAAGTCAAGAAACTATCAAAAAATAGCAATGCTTACTTGGAAGAGTTAACTGATTCAACACTTTTTTATGGCCAAGAATGGTCAATTTCAAAGGACTGTATGTGTGTCAAGGGTAATAGTGACAATTCACTTGTATTTGGGTTGAACCTTAATTCTATGCGACCAATCTACAATCTATATATGTATATATTATATATTTATATAAAAATATATTTCAAATAGATGTTGGATAAAAGGCGTTTCACTAAATACAAAATATCCTTAACTACTAAGAGAAAATTATTATTTAATAATTTAATATATATTTTTTTATCAAGTTATATAGTAATATTGTATTTTTTAAATAATGGTAAGGTCGGATATCCGCAGATTAAAAATGAATAAAATTAAAATTAAAATATTTTTAACTTGCAGATAAAATAGAATTAAATTTATATAAAAGTCTTAATCTAAAAATAAAGTTTGAATTAAATCTAAATTCTTTTATCTTATCCATTGTCACCCTGCTTAAGGAAACATATGAACAAAAATTTTTTTATGATAAATTACTTTTTTTTTTATTTAACTATCGGGCCAGGCCGACCCGATTCTAATATCACTCACACCACACACGTAATTAGGCTTGGGTACAAAAAGGAAAATAATTAATTGATAGCCCCATTTATTTGATTTTATTATGAAGTTATTGTGTACGTATTTGATATGAATAACTAATTGATAGATAATTTTTTGTATTTATAAAATATAATTTATACGAAAAATATGGCCAATCTCTTTCTCACCTCCTCATCATTCTCAATGAAACTGTGGAATTAATTTTGAACAACTAGACTAATCATATGTCACAACTATTATTATTGAATGAAGCATGGAGAAGAAAAAGGCCACAGTTATAAATTGTCATGTATGATGTAGCTATATATATAGGGTACAAAAAATGTGTTTCAATTTCCCTATGATAGCGATTACTCACTTAGAGAACTCAGAACTTGTTTATTAATGCACTCAACAACACATACCGTATTTTCTGAAGAACACGAGAATGATTGCAAGTCCAAATTTTCATTCACATTTTAAAAAAAATAAAAAGGTCTTGTATTGACAAGACATAGAATTTTAGTAATATTCATCTTCATAAATTTTTAGCAATTTACTTTCTTAATTAGTTAGGGTAGGTTAAATGTAATAATTTTACCGTTAATTTTAATACACACATGCTCAGCGAATTAAACTTTGTTTTTTAATTTTTTAACAGTATATTCCAATTTTGACAGGCCAAGCACCACAAAATAAATAACATTTGCAACTAAAAATTGTTATAAAATCGCTAATTTTGTTACGAAACGATTGTGTAATAGAAATAAAATTATTGCCGGTAGTTAAGGTAAGTCCCATCACAAAAAATTTTTGTGACAAAGAAAAAAATTTGTTATAAAAGTGGTAACAATTTTTTACTTATAAAATATTTTGTGACAATATAATTTGTCGTGTCATAAAATTTTGTACTAAATAAAATTTGATTTTGTAATATTTTTTATTTTTTTAATTACAAAAACATAACATTCATTTTGCAACAAATTTTTTAATATAAATTACACGTATAATTTATCAAATTATATTCATTTTTAATTAACTAATATATCAATTAATTTATTGATTAAATTAACATTTATATAATACATAACAACATAGATAATTCAAATATCTTACATTTTAACTAAGATTATTTTAAAATAAAATAGCATTAAAGTTAGCGTTACATTTTAAGGACCATTTAAAATAGCATCAAAGTTAGTGTTATATTTTGAACTTTATTTAAAGTTCTGTCACTAGCTAATAGGTTGCGGCGTACAAAAAGCAATATTCGAACCCCTTTAAACGAGCGAGTAAATTCACCATTCGACTAACTCAAGTTGGTTTTCAGCAAATTAACCTAAGAGTTCTGCTAAGTAGACAATGGGAGGTGCGAACAACGTGAACAATGAACTGCACTCCAGGCCCACTAAAACAAAAAACATTCCATTCTATTTATCCACCACAACCCTAGCCTCTCACCTTCCACCTTTCTCTCCTTTTACCGCAGCCGCTTCACTCTCCATTCCCTGTTGCGCCGTCAGCAATACACCTCACCGCTGCCGTCACTGTCTGAAGAAGCAACGCGCCACACTGCCGCTGCACCTTCTTCTCCCATGCGTTGCGCCCTTGTGCTCCTTGCAACCGACGCTGCCGTTGTACCTTCTTCTTCTCTATGTCGCGCCCCCTACACCTCTACCCTTGCTTCCACGCTGCTGCGTCGTGTCTTCGCCACTTCCATTGTGTGCCACTTTGCTTTGTTCACTCAAATGGTATGACCCAACTAAACATCTATATTTAATGAAAATAACCATCCGCATACATAGTAAAATGGACATCATGTGGAGCATGTGCATGCAGAATCAAGCAAATCAAGTAAAATACCAATAGTATACCCAAATAAACATCTGCTTTAGAATGAAAAGAACCATCCACATACATAGTAAAATAAACATCTGACTTAGTTGATAAGAGTCGTGAACAGCAGCGATGGCGAGAGAACGACATTGCGAAACAGCAGTGGCTGCAACTGCACAGGTATCGTGGGACATCAGCACTCTCGGACGGACAAACTTCTCGCGTCAAAGCTCTCACCAGCGACGATAGCAAACTGTGGATACGGACCGGCTGGGAACTGTGGAGGCAGCGGCCGTCCTAGGGTCGTGAATAGCAGAGTAGGCTGTAAACCCCGCTAAATTAATAAATAATTAGTCAATAAATTAAATTTTAAAAAGAAAAATTAAAAATGTGAATATTATATTAAAATAGGATAGAGCTCTTTAAAATGAGAATTTTGACACTAATTTCGAAGAATTTGGCCCCAGATTGGGCAGAACGGGCCAAACCGGTCGAACCGGACTCGAACCGGACCTGTGGACCCAACCAAGCCCTCCTTAATAAGAGACTCCGCGTCTCCTTCTTCCCCAAAAAGGGAATTCATGCTGCAACTTTGAAAAGGGGAAGAGAGAAGCTTATCAAACCCTAAGCTCACTTTAATCTACCATAACTTCTTCATCTGAGCTCCGATTGCCGCACCGTTTGTGGCTATGCGTCCAGCGCGTCGAGCTCTACGATTCTATCGGATCAATTTCATTAGTAAGCTTCTATTTCACCCCAGTTTTTCTACCCCTTGAATTTCAAAAATTGGTAAGAACCCATGTTGAGATTTTGTTTAATTTGGTACTCTAGGTTCAATTTAGCTTGTGGAGCTTGACGGATTTAGTTCGTTTAGTTCGTAGGTATAGTAAGGATTCTAAACCCTAGCTATTTCTTGTTTTGATTATGTTGGATATTGAGTTGTTGGGTATATATATGCATGTATATATATGTGTTAGGTGTATGAATGCATGATATGGAGACCTTGGAATCATTGGAAGCTTGATTTGAGAGCTTGGTGGGTGTTAGAGTTTAATTTTGGTGATTGAAGCCTTGTAATTTTTGCCTAAGTGGGTTGCCTTGGTTAATACGTGGAAATTGGCCAAGGTATGGTTTAGGTTTTGCGTATTTAATATGTAATATTTTGTGAAAACTAAGGCTAGGTGACCATAGGATAGGTTGGAATGTATGTATATATTTATTGCTTAGTGCTCTTGATAAGAAGTATGTTTTGGTTTTGGTGCTTGTTGACTGAATGATAATTGACGAATTGATGATTAAGGACTTGAGGACATGAATATATAAGTTTTGAATTGGTGAATTATGATTTTGTTGTATATTTGGGAAGTGTATGTATGATATTGTTGATTTGGGGTATGGTATATTATGAAGATTGTTGTGGTGTTGAGGAAGATGTGCTTGTTAATGATTTGCAGGTTTGGTATTGAATTGAGAGTGACTTTTAATGAAAATGAGGTTTTAAAAATTTGGTTTCTACCCAAACTTCGATGACCCATAACTTGGCTTCCGGACCTCCAAATTATTTCAAACATATTTTGTATGAAAATTGGGTCCGTGAAGTTTACGCCGTTCGAAGAATAGAGGAAAAATTATTTAAAACAGAAAAGTTAAGCGTGTCGGAAGTTGGGATTAAAAAGGTTGGAATTCTGCAGCTTTTCAGACTTATGCAAATTTTTGGAAAAACGTACGCTCATGCGTGGCCCACGCGTACGCGTGACCCAGCATTTGCGTACGCATTCAGCTGCTCGCGACGCGACCAACCCTTTCGGGTTGAGGTTCTCGCGTACGCGAGCAGGGAGCTGTGTACGTGAGTGATGACTTTTCATGCCCACGCGTATGCGTGGCTCACGCGTACGCGTGACCGGGGATTTGCGTACGTGACCAGTGGCTCGTGACGTGACCAACCCTTTCGGGTTGAAATTCTCGCGTACGCGAGCAGGGGCTTGCGCTCGCGAGCAAGGGTTTCTGCACGCCCACGCATACGCATGGCCCACGCGTACGCGTGGCCCCTGGTTTAACAAAAATGGATTTTTGTGTTTTTAAGTCAAACTTCAAGCTTCTAAACCTCTATTTTCACTCTTTTAGCCCCATATCATAGTAGTTACTCTAGCAGTGAGTTGAAGCTAGGAAATAGAGGTAACTTGGGGATGAAGTAAAGGTTAAAAGTGATGAGTTATATGAGGAGAATGTGTATGTATGACGGCTATATGATGCCATGGCTATGATGAATGATTATGTAATGAATATGAATGGTTATGAATATTATGCGGCCTATGAATTTAATGTTATCTGAAACACGAGTTTTCCTGGGTACAGAACCGTGGCTTGCCACCACGTGTTCCAGGTTGAGACTCGATACTCTATTGACCTTACATCGTAAGGGTGACCGGACACGTATAAATTCCCGGGAATGGATATCTCCCATTGGGTAAGTTATATATGAATGAATG
This sequence comes from Arachis hypogaea, assembly GCF_003086295.3. Classification (NCBI taxonomy): domain Eukaryota; kingdom Viridiplantae; phylum Streptophyta; class Magnoliopsida; order Fabales; family Fabaceae; genus Arachis; species Arachis hypogaea. The sequence continues at coordinate 125,771,484 of NC_092055.1, read as the reverse complement.
AATGTATGAATTATGAATGAAATGAGAAAAAGCTATGCATAAACTCATGGGGATGCACGACGAGGGACAGTCCAAGGGTTTCGGACTTGTCGGGTTGGCTTGATAACCGACTGATGAGCCTCATCAACCATAGGACAGGCATACATCATGTGCATTTTGTTTGTTTGTTTGCTATGCATACTTGGGAATGCCTAATTGAGTATATATTATTCTAATTGTTATATTTACTACTTGCACTACCTGCCTTCTACTTATGCTTGAAATTGTTTGATTATTTGTCTCTGCTAAACTATTGGTGATGGAGGAGCGGAGAAAAGGTGGACAGGTTTGGTGTTAAAGTTAAGTCTAAGCTGAGTTTAGAATTCCCTAGACACATACCCCTTTTATGGTTTCTATTTAGTATATTAAGCTGTATAATCTGAGTGCCGGCGTTCTAGAATTTCCACTAGCATTCCCAGGACCTTATATCTTATATGTGTGGCACCTTTACCATGCTGAGAACCTCCGGTTCTCACCCCATACTGTGTTATTGTTTTCAGATGCAGGTCGAGAGGCACCTCGCTAGGCGTCTGAACTTCTAAAGCAGAGTGATTCCTGGGTTCTTTTGTTATTCAATTTATGTATATATGTACTTAGCTTTCTCTCCAAGAAACTTGTTTATTTTGTCCCTCTTAGAGGTTTAAGGAGAGTTAAGGTTTTATCTCTGTATTTTGGGTATTTTAGGATACGTATATATGTATGTAAATATTCTCCGGTCATAAATGTTCCGAGGGTTACCTGAAACTGTAGGTTGATCTCGGACGAGATCTTCTGTACTGGTCGGAGATGACGTGTCCGGCTGGTGGGTGGCGGCCGGAGCTGTCGTGTCCGACTTGTTGGACTGGCTGCGCTGCTGATCCTTCGTCACCGGAGGGTGGTGGTACCTGCAAGGGACTCCGATGCTCAAGTTAGCAAGTGTATTAAGCAGGTTTTTAGTAGAATCAGAGTATGAGTTATACCTGGGTGCTCCAGTGTATTTATAATAGTAGAGGATGACCTTTCTGGGGATAAGATAATTATCTTATCTTATCTTATCTTATCTTTGAGTGAAGTCATCTTATCTCCAAGGGAACCGCCCTTATCTCTATAGGCTTGGGTTGCCTTTGGATTGGGATCGTGTTCCTCTATCTGGGCCCTTTTATTGGGCTTTCCAGGCAATTTGGCCGAGCTTTTTGAGAAGAGGTCGGATAGTCTGACCTGAAGAGGTCGGTCGCCTTGTCGCTAAACATCCCGGGTCGGACAGCTTGACCCAGGGTATGAACAGTGCCCCTGCACGAGCTCGGTTTTTCTTTTGAGGTCGAGTCTTAGTTTTAAGACTTCGATCCTTCTCTGATGAAGCCGAACTCGAGCATTTTGTCGACTTCTTCTTTGTAGAGTTCTCCTTTGAATGCGGAACGTTTCTCTTTGAATTTTCATTCTTTTGAAAACGCGCATCTCCTGGCTTTGGGAATGCACGAGGGTTTTAACCTTATTAATTCTTTTTAATGCTCCGTTTTCTTTACCTCCCACGTTCATTTTGAATTTTTTCACAAAAAAAAAACGGTTTTTCTTCTCTGTTTCCCTTTTTCTTTCTACCTTTCTATTTTTCCTGAGAATTTGCGTTTTCACGTTTCTCTCTGTGACATTGTTTGGTGATTGCTGGTGCTTTCTTTGCTTTGGAAGGCGATTCCGGATTCTCTCTTTCCGTCCTCACTTTTCTTCGAAGCTTTCGCCTTTTTCCAGGTTGGTTTCTTCTTTCCATTTCTTTACTTCCTTCGTCGCTTTGCATTCGGTTCTTTGGTAAAGCTTTGATTTCTCGTTTGAATGCATGCTAGAAAGTTTGAACCTTTTCACGTTGTTATGCTCAATTGTTGCTGTGATGCATGTTTCTGGCATTTCTCTTGATGATTGAGGTTTTTTAGGGGTTTGCATATTTTGTTTTTGTAGCTTTCTGGGGTAATGGCTTCATTTGATTCTTTTGAAAAAAGGTTGCATCTTTGATGTCCTCTGTTTGACGTGTTTTGTTGTTTACTTTCTGATTGAACTGCTATTTTTGTTGCTCCTTTGATGACTTTGTTTTGACTTTATCTCTTTCGGGATGTTGCCTTTTGGAAAAGGGCTTTTCTTTGCTGGGAGTTTTGTTTGGATGTTAGTCTTGTAGATTTTTTCTGAGTCCTTACTCTGTCACTGCCTCCAAAGGATGCCCCTGGACCTTGTCTTGGGGTTTTCCTTTTACTTGTTTGTATGCTTGAGTCATGCTCTGCCATGAGTTGATTTTGACTTTGCCCGAGATGTTTTGGTTAGTAATCTATTTCTTTCTTTCTTGCTGTAGGACTAGTTGACCTCATGTCTTCTCGCAAAAATATTGTTGAGACGTCTTCCCAAGTCCCTGAGGGCATGGCTGATTGGGTGGATTCTTTGGTTCTTCTGTGTGTTTCGTTGGTTGACTCCGAGTTTTGTCAGCAGCTTAGACAATTTCATAGGATTTGTAATAATAGTAGTGATAAAAAGAATTATGAGCTTGTATCTTCCAATTCTGAAGAAAGGGTTTGTTTTTCTACCCGAATTGTTGGAGAACGCCCCTTTTTCTATGCATACGACTTCTTTTTTAGTCAAATGAATATTACTCTTCCTTTTACCCCCTTTGAGACCAACCTTTTGTGGTCTTGTAATGTAGCTCCATCCCAGCTTCACCCCAACTCCTGAGGTTTTATAAAAATCTTTCAATTGCTGTGTCACGAACTAGGTATCCCTGCTTCGCAATCCCTCTTCTTTTATCTCTTTGTTTTGACAAAGCCTGGGGTGGTTAAGAAGAAGGCCGCCTGGGTTTCTTTTCGAGCTTCCCAGGGAAAGAAGGTTTTTTTCATGTTTGATGAATCTTTTTGCGATTTTAAGAATTACTTTTTTAGGGTCCGAGCTGTTGAAGGAGCTCGGCCTTTTTTTCTGGATGAGAATGATGAGCCTGCCTATCCTTTAGAATGGCAAAAGAATGTAGTTGTGTCTAAATATACGTGGGAAATGTTAGATGAGGCTGAGCAGGCCTTTGTGACTGTGCTGGAAGAAAACTAGGGGCAGCCTCCCCATCTTGATACAAAGAAATTCTTAGGAAATCCCTCTCTCTTCCGAGCTGAGCTGGGTAGTGGTCGATTTCTCCTTTGTTTTTTGCTTATTTTGTCGAATTTATTTCTTTTTCTCTTAGTTTGTAACAATATTTATGTTTTTTTCAGAGATGGTGAAAAACAATGAATCTATGAAGGCCTTTAAGAAGGCGAGGAAAGCTACTGCAGCTCAGAACATCTCGGCTAAGATGGCCAGGGAGGGGTCCTCTCAGGTTCAGTAGAAGCCATCCATGCCGAGCTCTCCTGGACCGAGGAGGATGATCCCTACTCCTCGGGTTCGTTTGGTTGATCCTCCACAGGCTTCTATCGCTACCTCTGGCGCTCCTCCACCGAAAAAGCAAAAAAACAGCTGAGCCTTTTAACCTTGATGCCCTTGACTTTGATGCTGTCGAGTTTGTGGACCAACAAATCGGTCCTTATGGTACCATTCCTACTGACGATGTTTCTCTTCTTCGCCATCTGTATTTTATTACTCGAAGTAGCATCAAGATGGAACACATGGGGGTGGCCTTATATCGGACTGCCCAAGATCTTCCTCTTCACGCTACAAAGGCCTTTATGGAGGAGGCCAAGTTGGAGTTCGATCGGATGAAGGGTTTGAAGAAGGAGCTCGAGGTGAAGGTGGCCAAGTTAGAGAAAGAGTTGGAGGGTGAGAAGGCGAGTTCCATTGCCCTGGCAGCTTCTGTGAGATTGGCTGAAGACACGGCGTTGAAGCACAAGGAGAGCTATGTCACGACCTATAGGGAGATGATGCGTCTCAGGGAGGATTTGGAGTCTGCCCGAGCTGATTATGCCGAGCTCCATGGTCACCTTGTAGAAGCGTAAATGCTGCTTATGAGAACCTGAAGGAGAAGGTTCGGGTTCTTGCACCCGAGCTTGACCTTACTCTCTTCAGCTTGGACAACGTTGTAAAGGACGGCAAGATTGTCCCTGACGACCCTGATGAAGATGATGTTGAACCTTCTTCTGTGCCTGCCACCAAAGTCTCTGTTGTGCCAACTTTTTCAGCTCCTTCAGCTGAGGTTGGTCATCTCAAGTCAGAACCTGATTGTCAAATCTTGAACCAGGATGATGGGACCGTGGATGCGGTGCTTCTTCAGACTCGTCCTCCTTCACCCCGTGTTGATGCCGATGAGAAGCCTTTGGATCCTCAATGATATTTCTGGATATTTGTGTAGATAGCCCGGCTTGTGGGCTTTTGAACTTTATATTTTGTAAATGATGGTTCTGACTTTTTGCTACTTTCTTAGTTGCTTGTTTAGCAACTTTATTTTGAAAAACAAAGTAGTTTCCAAGCTCTTGGGGCTGATTTTGGTAGCCTCTTGAGTTTGTTATTATTATAACTTGTATTTTTTATAACATGTCTGTCTGCATCTGCCTTGGTACCTTTTTAGGTTTTTTGGGAGTGTTGGAGCCTTGTTGTCCGACCTCTTTGGATTGCCTTTGTATTTCATACCTGTGGCTTGATTCCTTTGAGGTTGTGGATATTTGGATCCAACTTGTATGTCGTCTTCCTTACTTTAGCTCGAAGTTATTTCTAGTAATCCGTTTTGTTTGGACCTTTGTGAGGTCTCTGTTAGGAATTACTTTTTATAACGTTAAGGTTTTTGGGAGGCCGACTTCATCATGTTAGTCTTTTCTAAGTTATTTCTAGTAATCCTTTTTCTTGGACCTTTATCAGGTCTCTTTTAGGGATTACTTTTATAACTTGTTCGTGGGAGACCGATTTCATCATGTCGGTCTCTTCTAAGTTATTTCTAGTAATCCTCTTTCTTGGACCTTTGTTAGGTCTATTTTAGGGATTACTTTTATAACTTGTTGTTCTGGGCCGACTTCATCACGTCGGGCCCTTCTAAGTTATTTTAGTAATCCTCTTTCTTGGACCTTGTTCAGGTCTCTTTCAGGGATTACTTTTATAACTTTATGTTCTGGGCCGACTTCATCATGTCGGGCCCTTCTAAGTTATTTTAGTAATCCTCTTTTATAGGGTTGGCCAGACCTCTTTCCAGGGATTTACTTTTTATAACTTTGGTTATTGTGACTGGTCCGACTTCTTTATGTCGGCCCGTCTTTAAGTTATTTTTTAGCAATCCATTTTATTAAGACCTCGTCAGGTCCTTTCTATGGATCACTTTCGATAACTTCTTGCATTATTCTGTTTTCATCTTTGCCGATTTTGTAGAAATTGGGTTTAATCCCCGTTTGGTCGACCCTTTGACGAATTTGGTTTTCATCTTTGTTGGTCTTTATCGTGATCGTGCAGTGAATTTGATTTTCACTTTCTGCCGATCTATAGCTTTATAATCGGGTGATGACCGTTTCAGATTAATGCGTCTTGAGAATTTGTAGAAGATCTAAACAATTTTTATTCAAAAGAAAATACAGATATATACATGTGGGAGTTTTATCCCTCTAAGTCGGGCAATTTGTAGGTCTTGGCTTGGCACCTCATTAAAAAAAACCTTTTCAGGAAAAAGAGTGCGCCTTATCCTAAGATCCTTTATCACGCCTAACTATAGTACCTTTTTAGGTTGCAGGCGTGCCATGACCAAGGAAGCTTTCGCCCTTCAAGTTCGGACAGTCTGTAGTAGCCCTTTCCAAGTACTTCTATGACTCGGTAGGGTCCTCTCCAGTTTGCTGCTAGCTTTCCTTCTCCAGGTCGAGTTGTTATGATATCATTTCGGATTAGGATGAGGTCGTTCTCGACAAAACTTTGCGGCACCACCTTTTGATTGTATCTTGAAGCCATTCGACGTTTCAATGCCTCTTCCTTGATCCGAGTTCTTTCTTGGATTTCTGGAAGTAGGTCGAGTTCTTCCCTTTGAAGTTAGGAGTTGACTTCTTCATTATAGTGGATTACTCTGGGCGACCCTTCTTCAATCTCCACTGGGATCATTGCCTCAATTCCATAAGCTAATCGGAAGGGTGATTCCTTTGTGGTGGAATGTGGCGTTGTTCGGTATGCCCATAGGACTTGTGGGAGCTCTTCAGCCCAGGCTCCCTTTGCGTCCTGTAATCTCCGTTTTAGCCCGGCCAATATGACTTTGTTGGTAGCTTCAGCTTGTCCATTGGCTTGGGGATGTTCTACGGAAGTGAATTGGTGTTTTATGTTCAAGTCTTCCACTAACTTTCTGAAGCCTGTATCTGTGAATTGGGTGCCATTGTCTGTGGTGATGGAGTATGGAACCCCGAACCTTGTGACAATGTTTCTATATAGGAATTTTCGACTTCTTTTAGCAGTGGCGTTAGCTAGAGGTTCTGCCACGATCCATTTTGTGAAGTAGTCTACCCCTACTATGAGGAATTTGACTTGTCCTGATCCCTGAGGGAAAGGTCCGAGAAAGTCGAGTCCCCATTTTGTGAGTGGTCAGGGCGAGGTTACGCTGATGAGCTCCTCTGGCGGGCCGATGTGAAAGTTGGCATGTTTCTGACATGGTGAGCATGTCTTTACGAACTCTGTGGCTTCCTTTTGTAGAGTTGGCCAATAAAATCCTGCCCGGAGTACTTTTTTGGTAAGTGCCTGTGCTCCGAGATGATTGCCACAGATGCCACTGTGTACTTCTTCTAAAACTTTCTTTGTGTTGGAAGTCGGTACACATTTTAACAATGGTATTGAAATCCCTCTTTTGTATAGAGTATTGTTTATGATAGTGTAGTATTGTGCCTCCCGTTTTAACCTCTTTGCCTCCTTTTCATCTGTGGGAAGTGCTTCTGTTTTGAGGTAGTTAATTATGGGAGTCATCCATCATTGATCCAGACCTGTTATGGTTAGGACTTTTTCTTCTTCCAAAATTGACGGGTTCTGCAGCATTTCTTGGATGAGGCTTCTATTATTGCCCCCTGGTTTGGTGCTGGCTAGCTTTGAGAGTGCATCAGCTAGGGCATTCTGTTCTCGGGGCATGTGGCGGACCTCATATTCCCCGAGTTGTCTGAGCTGTTCCTTGGTTTTGTCCAAGTATTTTTTCATGGTGGGATCTTTGGCTTGGTAGCTCCCTGCTATTTGTAAAGTGACTACTTGTGAGTCGCTGACGATAGAGATTTTTGCCAGTAAAGAATGTCATAAAAACAGCCGTGTTGTAGATATAGTCTCTAAACCGACAAAAATCCCTTCGTACAAACGTTTTGGGTGTCACAAGTAACAAACCCCTTTAGAAATTATTAACCGAGTATTCAAACCTCGGGTCGTCTTTTCAAGGAACTGCGAGGCAGTATGTTCTTATTATTGGCTATAAAGGTTGTAATCGGAGTTTAGAAGATGAGAAGCAAGTAATTTAAATGACAAGTAAAGTAAATGGCAATTAAAATAAATAAATACTGTAAAGCAGACTTTTGGCAAGGTAAGAGAAGTCGGAGGTCCAACGTAGTTATCTCTCTCAACTATAATGAAAGTTGAATCTAAACTCCACTTGGTCAATCTTCACTAAGGCAAAGGAAAGTCAAGGGACTAATTAATCTGGTCTTTGAATCCTATTTATTTCTTAAGAAAAGGTTGGGATTACTTAACTTCAGCTCAATTAGCAAGATAACGATTATCAATTATGTTGAGTTACTAAATTCTTAACCAGAACCAAAAGGGGAAAAAGTAAAATTGCTGGAATAATAAAAATATCCTTAGATGGGAAGCAATGGTAACTTAAATCAAAGAGAACAATCATAAACTGAAAATACCTTAATTATCATTAATTCAAATAACAGTCTGTAATATGGAAGAATTCTTAAATCAAATTATAATAATCAATTCAAATATTGGAATAAATAAATAAAAGTAAAACTAAAATAAAAGAACATTAAACATGGGATCCAGAGTTACTCTTAAAACAAGAAGAAATCCTAAATCCTAAAAGAGAGAGAGAAGATCTCCCTCTCAACTAAATCTAAATCATTGAAAAGTAAAATATGCGAGCTCCCTTTGAATGGGTGCATTTCCACACTTTATAACCTCTGGTCTATGCTGTCTGTACTTGGATCTGGGCCAAAAAGGGCTTCAGAATTCACTGAGGGCGTATTCTATAAATTCTGGTGCGTGGCCTCTGACACGCGTCCGCGTGGGTCACGCGGTCGCGTCATTTGGAGCTTTTCCTTGCCACGCGGTCGCGTCAGTCATGCGATCGCGTCATGTGCGTTTTGCTTAAGGCGCGCGGTCGCGTCAGTCATGCGGCCGCGTCGCTGCTGATTCGTGCTTGGCACGCGATCGCGTCATCCATGCGATCGCGTGGATACCAGTTTCCTTAAAGCTCCGTTTTGCTTTCTCCTTTCATTTTAGTATGTTTCCTTTTTCATCCTTTAAGTCATTCTGCCTTAGAAAATCTGAAACTACTCAACACACCGATCACGGCATCAAATGGAAATAAAGGTAATTAAAATAATTAATTTTTAAAGCTTAGGAAACATGTTTTTTCATTTACATCACATAATAAGGAAGGGAAAGTAAAACCATGCAATTAATGTGAATAAGTAGGTGAAGGATTGTATAAATCACTCAAATTAAGCACAAAAGAACTCATGAAATATGGGTTTATCAACCTCCCTACACTTAAACACTAGCATGTCCTCATGCTAAATCCAAGGTAAATAATTAAGGTTAAAGTGATGGAATGTCATGCAATGCAATCCTAATTTAAATGCAACTACCTAAATGAATGATGCATCATGCAACTCCAATTTATTCACTCATATATAAAGCTTACATGTAGTCAAGTTAATTCACATTCTCAAGGAGTCATGTATATATATATATAGCCAACCCTTAAATAATAAAGCATTTTAGCAAATGAGATGGGAAAGAAAACATTGTACAAACTTGCAAAACAATTAGTAAATTAAGTACAGATATATGTTGATAAGTTATTGAACCCTCACTGGATTTTGTATTTACTCTCCAGTCACTCAGTGTTTATTGGGTTTATTCACTCCATTTTTTTTATTCTTACTTTCTATAGCTTTGTTCTTCATCTAACCAATCAACAATTATAGAATATAGTCATACCAAAAAGTCATGAGGTCTTAATTAAGGTTGTAATGGGGCCAAGGTAAAGGTAAGGATATATGTATAAGGTTAAGTGAGCTAATAAGTGAATCCTTAATTAGACTAAGATCTCTCCTAACATACATATCTAGTAAAATAAAATTTCTTTACCTAATTTCCCATAATTTCCCACTTATTGTTACATGCTCATGTTTCACTTTTTACTTTTTTATTCCATGTGCATTGTTTTCATTGGGGAATTTCTTTTTGTATCCCCTTTTATTTAGATGCTGAAAAATAACTTTTTTTTAATGCACATGGTAATTGAATCACTTAGATTTTCTCATGAGCATGCTTCCCAAGTTTTATTTTATTCCTTTTTACTTTTCTACCTTTTGTTTCTATCATCCATGTTCCCAAAAGGTTTTCCACATTTAACTCTATTCATGATTTTCTATCTTAAGCTAACCAAGGATTCACTTAGGATTTTCTTTTATTTTTCTGCTTAAGGCTAGTAATTTGGCTAAATAGAATAAAGGGGTTTTAAAAGGCTCAAGGGGGCTAACAAGGGTGATGTAAAAGGTAGGTTAATTTGGGGTGAATGAGCTAAAATCAAATGATGGCCTCAATCATTCTCTTGGTATGTATCTATTCTATATTCTAAAATTGGACATATAGATTAAAGCAAAGGAAAGAACATCAGAATAAAAAGAAATGTAACACACAGAAATGAAATTATGGTTTGAATGCAACCATACAATTTAAGCTCAAGACTCTCAGGCTGTGTGTTCTCTAACTCAAGCATCATATATCATTTATATATTGTATGCAGGTTTAGTTAAAAATTCCCATTATTCTCATAAAAAAATTATTTAGGGTGGCTTTTAAAGTTTTAATGTTCCTCCTTGATGAAATGTTGTCAGCTTAACTACATCATGTAATGCTATATACAAGTTTTGTGGATTTAAATATGATATGTTCAATTTCCTAGCTTACTTCTTTTTTATATTTTTCAATTTAAACTATACTATCTTATGCTAAAAAGGGTAAACTATACTAATTAATCCACTAATAAATCAGAATTGCAGACTAAACTAAATAACTAAAATAAACTAAATGGCTAAAGTGTGAACTAAGGATGCAAAATGCAGAAAATAGAGTAAAAATACATAAAAGCAATGTATAAGTACTCAGAAAATAACAGTAAAAGGAAAAATACAGAAAAATATCCAAAATAAAAGAAAAAGTATGTAGTGGTTCACCAAAATAAACGCCAGAGATGACGACCTCCCCACACTTAAAAGGAAGCATCGTCCTCGATGCTCAATCAAGCCGGGTGTGAAGGAGTGTCATCACTGGGAGGGATGGTAGCGGGGGTCTCAGTGGTGGTGGTGGGCTGAGGGTCTGGCTGCTGTGGAGGAGGTGCTGACTGGATCGGGATCTCAAGATCTGTAGCCTCAATCTGATGTGGGGCCGCTGCCTGTGGTGCGGCTGGCGCTGCCTCCTGGGGATGGGTCTCTGCCTCGAGCGCATCCGCCTCCTCCTCAGATGCCTCGGATGGTGTGTCGGGCTCGGAGGGGATGTCGCTGGATCGTATCATCAGCTTTAGGTGCTCATAGCGCCGCTTGTTGCGACGCTCCATCTGGTCAAGTCGTCGGAACAAGTGGTGCACCAGATGATAGACAGGCTCTGTGGCAGGTGGAGATGCAGAGGTGGTAGCAGGGGTGGATGGTGCAGCAGTGGAAGAGGAGGGTCCAGCAGACTGTGGGACTGACTCATCAGTAGCAGTGAATGGTGCTGGTCTGTGGCCCAGGGCTAAGAAGTTCCGGCTGTGCGGAATAATCTTCCTGCAATTCGCCGCTGGTGGTCTCTCATCGGCATCCTCCCATGGCACGTCAGCTCGACGGCCAAGCTGTGTAACTAGATATGGAAAGGGGAGGGTGCCTCGGACGTGGACCCTGGTCATATAATGCCGAATGAAACGTGGCAGATAAAGGTCCTTACCCTCCAGCACACACCAAAGGAGGGTGATCATAGCAGCCGGGATCTCCATCTCGTGAGTACTCGGCATCACATAATTACTCAAGATCTGATGCCATAACCGAGCCTCATCGTTCAAGTATGCTCTCTTGATCCCTCTAGGCATGGTAGTGTCCTGACCCATCTTCCAAGGAACTGTCGGGTCGAGAGCTATTCGTGCCTTCACGGCATCCCAATCAAACTTCATCTGGCGCATGTCCTCCTCAGCCTTTGAATAACCATCAGGCTGATCGGACTTGGCTGGGAGCCGGAGAATGTCCTCTAAGGCCTCTTCAGTGACCAGAATTTGTTTTCCTCTCAGGTGCACTGCATCCAGGGTAGTGAGATAGTAGTTGCAGTAGAATTCTCGTACCCAAGAGGAATTGATCTCCGTCAGTGTCCTTTCCAGAAAGAACCAGCCCCTTTGCTTAATTTGCTCAGTGGTGTACTGTTGGAGGGCTTCTGGAATCTTCAGAGTTCGTTCCAGGTATAGATTTCTGGAGTTTGCAAAAGTCGGGTACTTCAGTTCACAGTACCGGTTTGCAAATTTTATAGGATCAGTCGCAGGGAGCAGCTGGTCAGCTTTTTCCTGCTGTGTGAAGTTCTTCTCCCGCCATGAAGAATCATGCATTAGAGCAATGATGGACTGGGAGGAATCTCCTCTCTTGCGCTTGCCAGTAGCTTTGCCTTTGCCTTTTCTCTGTGAGGCAGACATCCTGAAAAACAGAAAACCAGGATATGGGTAAAATGGGAAAGCAAATAGGCAATTAAACAAAGGAAACTCAAAGCAGCAAGGGAGAAATAGAATAAGGAAAATGAGTAAATGAAATGTGATTGAATTTATGTTAAATGGAAAAAAAATCAATATGCCATGTTTAGAAAGTTAGAGGAAAGTGAAAATAATTAGAAAGGAGATTAAAAGGGGTAGTATGGTTAGAAGTTGAAAAAGAAATTAGTAAATTAAAATTAGTGAGTTAGTAAAGTGCGGGTTAAAGTAAGTGGCATAGAAAAATTTCATATAACACGGATTCACAGGTAAGAATAGAAGTACTCATAATCAAACAAGGAAAACAGGGTGATGCTGATTCGAATAGAAATAAAGAAAGCAAAAATTGGAATCAGTGAATCACAAATGCAGTTTATGAACCAGGAAATCAAAGAGGAGAAGAATGTCTGCCATAGCATTCATGAAATGGTTTGGGTAAAGCAGAGTAAAACAGAGTTCAGAAATGCCAAACCAAAACATGAATGAAAAAAAGTTTTAAAAAATTTGGGCAGCATTCCGGCTAAAATTGGATTATCCCGGAAAATAAACAGCAATTATAGCAGTTCATATGAATTAAAAACATGCTACAGTTACCAGTAATGTATAGAAACAGGAAAATTTTAGAGTAACAAGCAGCAATTGCAAGAAATCACAACATATGAACGAGGTCACAGGAACAGCAAAATTGCAGTTATGAAAATACATAAACAGGAACAGTGCAAGTAAACAGACCTAGATCCACTAACCACAGCTTAAGCTACCTAACAACCTAAAAATCCACTACAGAATGCATATCTATCTATCCTAATGATGAACAGAAACGGAAAAAAGTACAAAAAAAACGACAAACAGATAAAAGGGGGTTGCGTTTTGCGGAACCTGGTAGGCGGAAGAGGTGGAACGGGGAAGAAGGTGGCTGCGGTGGCGTCCGGCGCGGTGGCGGGGCACGGTGTTGTGGTGGCGGCTGATGGGGGCAGTGGCGGCGAGGGTTTTGGGTTAGTGATAGAAGAAGGGGGTGCGGGTGGGTGGCGGAGAGAGAGGGGGGGCGCGGCTGGGTGGCCGGCGGTGGTTGCGGAGGCAGTGGTGGAGAGGGGAGGAGAGAGGAAGAAGGGAGAAGAAGGGAGGGAAGGGGGTTGCAGCGGCGGTGTCCGGGGTGGCGGCGGCGTCTGGGTGGCCGGCGGTGGCGGCTGGGTGGTGCTGGGTGGTGGTTGGAGGGAGAGGGAGCAGAGAGGGAGAAGAGGGTTGGGGGTGGGGGGGCTCGCGACTGATAGGGTTCGCGGGCTGGGGGGGTTATATTTTCGAATCCACGCGGCCGCGTGGGGCACGCGGTCGCGTGGTTGGGACGAAAATGGGAGTGACGCGATCGCGTGGGGTGCGCGATCGCATGAGAGGGGGGAAAATAAGGGTGACGCGATCGCGTCGCTGGAATTCGTGCTAAACGCACGACTCCAGCGCCGTTTTAGCGCAACTCTCTGTCTCCTTTTGGGGTGATGTGCAATCCATGCGACGCGATCGCGTCGCTCACGCGGTCGCGTGGGATTGGTATTGTGCAAGTGACGCGATCGCATGGGGCATGCGATCGCGTGGGCCAATTTGTGCGAAACGCACAAGAGCCGCACGATTCCAGCCTAACTTTCTGTTCGTTGGATCCTTACGCCGATTTATATATCACGCGGCCGCGTGGGTCACGCGGTCGCGCGGGTTGTGTTTTCCGGCAACAGAACCAATTTTTTTATGCATGAAAAATGCAGAATGCAATGATTAACATGAATGCTATGCATGATTCCAGGTTTAATAAATTAAAATGAAAAAGGAAAAATGAAAGCAATTAAAAAGAAATAAATTAAAAAAGAGGCGACCATACCATGGTGGGTTGTCTCCCACCTAGCACTTTTAGTTAAAGTCCTTAAGTTGGACATTGGAGGAGTATCCTGTTATGGTGGCTTATGTTTAAATTCGTCTAAAAATCTCCACCAGTGTTTGGAATGCCAATAGCCTCCGGGGTCCCAAACTAGGCACGCAAAGCTTCTAAACAGCTTCAAATGTATTGTTAGGCTCCTGGGATGACGAATGTCGGGATAGAGTCCAGGATTCCAAGCCTTGCTTTTAAATCCGCCTCCGTCTTGATCTGCATGTTTCCATTCGGGCGGGTTAAAAAGTAGAATCTCACCGTGGTGACCAAACGTTTTCCGTGATCCATGTAATTGAGCATGATACCAATCCGTGTACTTCGAGGTGAAGCGTGGAACCTTATTGAACCTTGTGCATCAGCTCTGAGTACGAGCCATTTCCCTCTTACTCTTAAAGCCACAGAGAGCTCTAAGCTGGCCATCTGTTTCAAGCAAACCATATTCAAGTGAATAAGTAAAGTTATAAGTTAAGGATTGTACCCACTTGAAGCTTGTATTAGGTGGTAATGGCCTTGGGCTAGGTGTTTTTGGTGGTTCTGCAAGTTCCGTTTCCTTGTGCTCTTCTGTGAATTCCTCCTCTTCTTTGCAAAGATCTTCAATTGTATCTGTGTCCTGGTCAAAGTATTCTGTGTCTTCCTCATCACTCGAGTCATAGATTGGAGGTTGAGAGAAATCTACCTCTGCATTATCTTCATATTCACTTGGGGAAGATTCTTCGATCTCAGAGAATTCACTTGCGGATGCAAGTTCATCACGAAGAGAGCTAGACTTGTGACTATCATCATCAAGGGAATTTGTTTCTTGGATTATTTCGTCTGATTCTTCATAAACGATTTGCCTTGGAGAAATATCCTCCTTAGCATCAACTGTAGCATCCTGGACGGAGTTTTCCTCGATTCTGGATTCCCATGGAGGTTCAGCATCTCCTAGATCTTCAACCAACTCTTCTTCTTGAACAAAGACAGCTTCTTCTAATTGTTCTAGTACAAATTCATTCTCTGTCTTGTCTACTGGAGTTTCTGGCATCTCCTTCATGCTACGCTTTTCATTGGGCTATCCACATGGAGCTGTGGTTGATCCTTGTATATTTGAGCGCCTAGAAGCCCATTGAATCATTGCTTGCTCCAGTTGTTTAATGGTTGTTTGAAATTTAATTACTCTTTCCCTTAGGCGATCCTTTACTTCTCGAGTTGCTGGACTTGGACATGCTACAAAGAAAAGTGGTGGTGATTGGGAGCGATTGGATTGGTATTGGGGTAAGGATGGATCATATGGTGGCGAATGGTGAAGAGAAGCTTGTGAGTGTGGTGGTTCAAGGTTATGTTGAAAGGGTGGTTTATATGTACGGGGTGGGGCTTGTTGGTAGTTACAAGGTTGTCCACCATGTCTTTCAGCTGGGTGTGCACTATAGAATGGTCTTTGTCCAGGATATCTCGGAGGGTGTTGCTGCCAAAAGGGTTGATTAGATCCTCTTGGTTCTATCCATCCTTGATTGGTCTGACCTTGATGCATATTCCTGCTGTAACTTCTATTTCCCTTAACAACATTAGAACCAAACTCAAAGCGAGAGGGGTGAGAGTTCATAGTAGCAAATAAAGATAAAAAGGAAAAACAAAAATAAATAAGCAAGCAAAAGAAAAATAATTACAATAACCAATAATAAGGCACACGTTAGAAGTTCCCCGGCAACGGCGCCATTTTGACGTTAGAGATTTTTGCCAGTAAAGAATGTCATAAAAACAGTCGCATTGTAGATATAGTCTCTAAACCGACAAAAATCCCTTCGTACTAACGTTTTGGGTGTCACAAGTAACAAACCCCTTTAGAAATTGTTAACCGAGTATTCAAACCTCGGGTCGTCTTCTCAAGGAACTGCGAGGCAGTATGTTCTTATTATTGGCTATAAAGGTTGTAATCGAGGTTTAGAAGATGAGAAGCAAGTAATTTAAATGACAAGTAAAGTAAATGGCAATTAAAATAAATAAATACTGTAAAGCAGACTTTTGGCAAGGTAAGAGAAGTCGGAGGTCCAACGTAGTTATCTCTCTCAACTATAATGAAAGTTGAATCTAAACTCCAATTGGTCAATCTTCACTAAGGCAAAGGAAAGTCAAGGGACTAATTAATCTGGCCTTTGAATCCTATTTATTTCTTAAGAAAAGGTTGGGATTACTTAAGTTCAGCTCAATTAGCAAGATAACGATTATCAATTATGTTGAGTTTAATAACTGTTGAGTTACTAAATTCTTAACCAGAACCAAAAGAAGAAAAAGTAAAATTGCTGGAATAATAAAAATATCCTTAGATGGGAAGCAATGGTAACTTAAATCAAAGAGAACAATCATAAACTAAAAATACCTTAATTATCATTAATTCAAATAACAGTCTGTAATATGGAAGAATTCTTAAATCAAATTATAATAATCAATTCAAATGTTGGAATAAATAAATAAAAGTAAAACTAAAATAAAAGAACATTAAACCTGGGATCCAGAGTTACTCTTAAAACAAGAAGAAATCCTAAATCCTAAAAGAGAGAGAGGGAAGATCTCCCTCTCAACTAAATCTAAATCATTGAAAAGTAAAATATGCGAGCTCTCTTTGAATGGGTGCATTCCCACACTTTATAACCTCTGGTCTATGCTGTCTGTACTTGGATCTGGGCCAAAAAGGGCTTCAGAATTCGCTGGGGGCGTATTCTGTAAATTCTGGTGCGTGGTCTCTGTCACGCATCCGCATGGGTCACGCGGTCGCGTCATTTGGAGCTTTTCCTTGCCACGCGGTCGCGTCAATCATGCGACCTCGTCATGTGCGTTCTGCTTAAGGCGCGCGGTCGCGTCAGTCATGCGGCCGCGTCGCTGCTGATTTGTGCTTGGCACGCGATCGCGTCATCCATGCGATCGCGTGGATACCAGTTTTCTTAAAGCTCCGTTTTGCTTTCTCCTTTAATTTTAGTATGTTTCCTTTCTCATCCTTTAAGTAATTCTGCCTTAGAAAATCTGAAACTACTCAACACACCGATCACGGCATCGAATGGAAATAAAGGTAATTAAAATAATTAATTTTTAAAGCTTAGGAAACATGTTTTTTCATTTACATCACATAATAAGGAAGGGAAAGTAAAACCATGCAATTAATGTGAATAAGTAGGTGAAGGATTGTATAAATCACTCAAATTAAGCATAAAAGAACTCATGAAATATGGGTTTATCAGTCGCTGAAGATGATAAGCTTTTGAGCCCCAACCTCCCTAGCCAGCTTCAAACCAGCTAGTAGCGCCTCATATTCAGCTTGGTTGTTTGAGGCGGGGAACCCGAATTTGAGAAAAAGTTTGATTTGGGTTCCCTGATCGCTTTCAATTATCACTCCCGCGCCGCTTCCCGTTTTGTTTGTGGAACCGTCAACATAGAGATTCCATTTTGGAGGGATTTTCGGGGTGTCTGTAAATTCTGCAATGAAGTTAGCCAAATATTGGGATTTGATGGCTATCCGCGCTTCGTATTGAAGGTCGAATTCAGATAACTCGACTGCCTATTGTAAGATTCTTCCTGCTAAATCAGTTTTCTGCAGAATGACTTTTATTGGCTGATTGGTCCGAACCCTGATGCTCTGGGCTTGGAAATATGGACAAAGTCATCGAGATGTTAATATGAGAGCATAGACAAATTTTTCTATTTTTTGGTAGTTCAGCTCGGGTCCTTGTAGTGCCTTGCTGATGAAGTATACGGGTTGTTGCCCACTGTCGTTTTCTTAGACCAATGCTGAGGCTACTGCCCGACTTCCTACTGCGAGGTATAATACAAGGGGTTCTCCTTCCCGTGGCCGAGTTAGGATAGGAGGCTGTCCCAGGAATTTTTTGAAATCTTGGAAGGCCTGTTCGCACTCCATTGTCCATTCGAACATCTTTCCTTTTCTTAGGGTAGTATAGAAGGGGAGAGATTTTATCGCTGATCCCGCCAGAAATCTGGACAAGGCTGCCAATCTTCCATTGAGCTGTTGTACCTCTTTGACGCAAGTTGGGATCTTCATATCAAGTATGGCCTGGCATTTATCTGGATTCGTCTCGATTCCTCTTGTGTGAGCATAAAACCCAAGAATTTGCTAGCTTCTACTGCGAAGGTGCATTTTGCATGATTAGTGTCGAATACTTGGGTGAGGTCGGATAGTAACGTCTCTTCACTGTGTCTTTATTAACATGTCATCCACATAGACTTCCATGATTTTTCTGATGTGATCCGTAAAGACCTTATTCATTAACCTCTGGTAAGTAGCTCCTACATTTTTAAGTCCAAAAGGCATGACGATGTAGTAGTAGTTTACTTTTGGGGTTAAAAATGAAGTTTTTTCTTGGTCGGACGGGTACATCGGGATTTGATTATATTCCGAATATGCGTCCATAAATGAGAGGTATTTATATCCGGAGGAGGCATCTACTAGGGCGTCGATACTTGGGAGTGGGTAAGGATCTTTTGGGCAGACTTTGTTGAGATCAGTATAGTCGGTGCACATCCGCCACTTCCCATTTGATTTCTTCACCAAGACGACGTTAGCTAGCCATAGTGGGTACTTGACTTCTCTTATGAATCTTGCCTCCAGTAGAGCTTGTACCTGCTCTTCCATAGCTTGGGATTGTTCTGGTTCGAGCTTTCTACGTCTCTGTTGTACTGGCTGAGATCCTGGGTAGACTGCTAACTTGTGGCACATTAATTTAGGGTCTATGCCTGGCATGTCTGCAGCCTTCCATGCAAAGAGGTCGACGTTATCTCGTAAGAGCTGTATGAGTGATTATTTTGTGTCTTCTTTTAGGATTGTACCGATATTGGTTGTTTTGTCTGGGATGTCTCTGATCTGGACTTTTTCTACTTCACCTTCGGGTTGTGGGCGGAGTTCTTCCCGCCTCTGAACTCCATCGAGTTCGATGGTGTGGAATTCTTCTCCTCTGCCTCTGAGGTTTAGACTTTCGTTGTAACAGTGGCGCGCCGTCTTCTGGTCTGCTTTTATTGTAGCTATCCCCTCTGTAGTCGGGAACTTCATGCATAGATGAGGAGTCGAGACTACTGCACCGAGCTGATTTAATGTTGTCCGACCTATTAAGGCGTTGTAGGCTGAACTCACGTCGACCACGATGTAGTCTATCTTGAGTGTTCTTGACTGGTTTCCTTTTCTGAAGGTTGTGTGTAGTGAGTTATATCCAAGTGGCTGAACTGGAGTGTCTCCCAGTCCGAACAGGCTGTTCGTATATGCTCTGAGTTCTTTTTCTTCCAGGCCAAGTTTATCGAAGGCAGTTTTGAACAAGATGTCGGCAGAGCTTCCTTGGTCTACCAGTGTGCGGTGGAGATTTACGTATGCCAGTATGATAGTGATGACCATGGGATCGTCGTGTCCTGAGATGATGCCGGATGCGTCCTCTTTGGTAAAAGTAATTGTGGGGATGTCGGGTGTTTCCTCTTTTCCTTTGATATGATATACTTCTTTAAGATATCTTTTGCGAGATGATTTTGAGGTTTCTCCTCCCGCAAATCCTCCGTGTATCATGTGGACGTGTCTCTCTGGTGTACGAGGTGATCGCTCAGTTCGTCTGACATCTTCGTCACTTCTTCTTTTTCTTTGCTCATCGACTCGGTTAGCTAGGTACCGGTCTAATTTCCCTTCTCTTACCAGTTTTTCTATGACATTTTTTAAGTCAAAGCATTCGTTGGTGGAATGTCCACGGATTTGATGGTATTCGCAATATTCGGTCCGATTTCCTTCCCCTTTTTTGCTTTTGAGTGGTCGAGCCGGGGGTATTTTTTCAGTATAGAAAACTTCTCTGTAGACATCCACAAGGGACACCCGAAGGGGGGTGTAGTTGTGGTATTTTTTATTTTTTCCCCTTGTTGATCTTCTTTCTTTTTGGAATCTTTATCCTTATCTCGGGAGGAGTAGGAAAATTCGGATTTTGAGGTCTCTCCTAGTCGAGAGTTCTCCTCCATATTGATGTACTTCTCTGCTCGTTCTTGCACTTTGTTCAGAGATGTGGGATGTTTTTTCGATATAGATTGGCTAAAAGGTCCTTCTCGCAAGCCATTGATGAGACCCATAATGGCGGCCTCTGTTGGTAGGCTTTGTATGTCCAGACATGCTTTGTTGAATCTTTCCATGTAGCTGCGAAGACTTTTCCGATCTCCTTGCTTGATTCCTAATAGACTTGGGGCGTGCTTCGCTTTATCTTTCTGGATGGAGAATCTAGCCAGAAATTTCTTGGCTAAGTCGTCGAAGCTTGAGATGGACATAGGGGGTAGATTATCGAACCATTTAATTGCTGTCTTTGTTAAAGTAGTCGGGAAGGCTTTGCAGCGAACTGCGTCTGATGCGTCGGTGAGGTATATTCTACTTCTGAAATTACTGAGATGATGGCCGGGATCTGCTGTGCCATCGTATAAAGTCATGTCATGAAGTTTGAAGTCCTTTGGGATTTTGGTCCTCATGATCTCTTTGGTGAATAGGTCTTGGTCCTTACGGGAGTCGTCTTCGTGACCGGATTGAGTAGTCTTGGTCTTG
This sequence comes from Arachis hypogaea, assembly GCF_003086295.3. Lineage (NCBI taxonomy): Eukaryota > Viridiplantae > Streptophyta > Magnoliopsida > Fabales > Fabaceae > Arachis > Arachis hypogaea. The sequence goes on along the minus strand of NC_092055.1, from coordinate 125,751,147 downwards.
AGATCTGCTTCGAATTTTAGGAGCTTGTCCTCTAACTCGCGGCGTCGCCTAACTTCCCTTCATAGGTCTCTTTCAGCTTCTCGTTGATGTTCCACCTCTTTTACGAGTTGCTTAAAGAGATCTTGAAGTGCCTCCACGGCTCCCACATTTGGTGAATCATTGTTTTTGTTAGGTTGAGGAGTATCTTTTGGTGTAGTGTCCGCGTTCTTATGCGGCGTTCTATCTTCTAGTTTCGAATCGTGGTCGTTGTCATGGTCGTCCGCCATGGTGATGGGATGACTTCCAGGTTCCCCGGCAACGGCGCCAATGTTCCAAGGGTTACCTAAAACTGTAGTTTGATCTCGGACAAGATCTTCTGTACTGGTCAGAGATGACGTGTCCGGCTGGTGGGTGGCGGCCGGAGTTGTCGTGTCCGACTTGTTGGACTGGCTGCGCTGCTGATCCTTCGTCACTGGAGGGTGGTGGTACCTACAAGGGACTCCGATGTTCAAGTTAGCAAGGGTATTAAGCAGGTTTTTAGTAGAATCAGAGTATGAGTTATACTTGGGTGCTCCAGTGTATTTATAATAGTAGAGGATGACCTTTCTAGGGATAAGATAATTATCTTATCTTATCTTATCTTATCTTTGAGTGAAGTCATCTTATCTCCAAGGAAACCGCCCTTATCTCTATAGGCTTGGGCTGCCTTTGGATTGGGGTCGTGTTCCTCTATCTGGGCCCTTTTATTGGGCTTTCCAGGCAATTTGGTCGAGCTCTTTGAGAAGAGGTCAGATAGTCTGACCTGGGAAACATGGCTGCGACTATGCAGGCGACAGCCGAAGCTCTGGGAAACCAAATGAATAATGGGAATAATGGCAATAATGGCGATGAGGTCCCTATGACGCTTTTCTCTTTCCTGAAGGTTCATCCTCTAACCTTCAGAGGAACCTCAAACCCCACCGATGCGGACAACTGGATCCAGACTATAGAGCAAGCACTACAGGCTCAACAGGTTCCTGAAGAACAGTGGGTCGAGTTTGGATCTTATCAGCTATAAGGCGAGGCCCAGCACTGGTGATAGGGACCATGGTGAATCCTGTAGCCAGATGCTATTGTGATTTCTTGGGAATTGTTCCGAACAGGTTTTTATAAGAAATACTTTCCTAGTTCAGTTAGGAATGCTAAAGAACTTGAACTGCTTCAGCTGAAACAAGGCCAGATGACTGTTACTGAGTATACTAGCAAATTTGAGGAATTGTGCCGCTTTTCCCGGATATGTCAAGGAGCTCCTGAGGATTTTGATAAATGGAAATGTATCAAGTATGAGGGAGGCCTTCGGAATGATATTCTGAGCTTCGTTGCACCTATAGAGATTAGGGTGTTTTCTGAACTCGTGAATAAGAGTAGGGTGGCTGAAGAGTGTGTAAGAAAGGATGCAGCAGAGAAGGGAAGTCTGAGGGTGCCTTTCCAGAGGACTCCAGGGAGGAATTTTGCACCAAGGGGCAGACAATTCAAGCATGGTAGCTTTGTCCCTCAAAACAATCAGGGGCAGTACAACTTCAGAAGGCCAAATGCTAATGCTAATCAAAGAAGAAGGTATGGAAAGCAGCTACCGCAGGATTTGAGCTGTCAGAGATGTGGAAAGTATCATCCAGGAGTTTCGTTCAGGTTTAGAACTAGAGTATGCTATTTCTGTGGATAGCCCGGGCACTTGGCCAATAATTGCCCAAAGAAGAAAAAGTGTGAGATTGATAGAATGCAGCAGCTGAAGAGAGTGTATACCACTTCTACAGCAGGTGCTGAGGGATCAAAGACACTAATTAGAGGTAACTGTGAGATGGCTGGTAAAGTTTTAAATGCCTTATTTGATTCAGGAGCAAGACATTCGTTTATTGCATTTGAGAAGGCTGATGAGTTAGGGTTGAAAATAGTGGTATTGGGGTATGATTTAAAGGTGTATAATGCTACCCATGAAGCTATGGTGACTAGGTTAGGATGTCCACAAGTTCCGTTTCAAGTACAACAACGTGAATTCGTGCATGATATGATTTGTCTGCCGATGACTGGTCTTGATCTCATTTTGGGACTAGACTGGTTGTCCAAGGATCATGTCCTGCTTGATTGTTCTGCGAAATCAGTGTGTTTTATGCTGGAGGATACGAACGGGCCGGTTGTAGCGAATATCTATTATTTGAATTCTATGATAGTGAATTGTTTTGGAATTGAATGCTAGGGTATTATGCTGCTAACGACAAGTGTTTCGGGTGATGATCAAACCTTGAAGCAAATTTCGATTGTCTGTGAGTTTCCTGAAGTATTTCCGAATGATATTGATGAATTCCTACCTAAACGAGAGGTTGAGTTTGCTATTGAGTTGGTGCCAGGAGCTGGTCCGATCTCGAGTGCTCCTTATAGGATGTCACGCCTAGAGATGGCCGAACTGAAGGCTCATTTAGAAGATTTGTTGGGAAAACACTTTATTCGACCGAGTGTTTCTCCGTGGGGAGCGCCAGTGTTATTGGTAAAGAAGAAAGACAGAAGTATGCGCTTGTGTGTCAATTATCGGCAGCTGAATAAGGTTACTGTGAAGAATAAATATCTGTTGCCAAGAATTGATGACCTAATGGACCAGTTACAAGGAGATGGTGTGTTTTCCAAGATTGATTTGCGATCTGGATACCACCAGATAAGTATTAGAGATGAGCATATTCCCAAAACTGATTTTAGGATGCGTTATGGTCATTATGAGTACACAGTAATGTCTTTCGGATTGACTAATGCTCCGGCAATATTCATGGATTACATTAATAGAATTTTCCATCCGTATCTGGATAAGTTTGTTGTCGTATTCATCGATGACATTCTTATTTACTCTAAGACAGAAGCTGAGCATGCGGATCACTTATGGACTGTGTTGCAAATCTTAAAAGATAGAAAGTTGTATGCTAAGCTATCTAAGTGCGAATTCTGGAAGAATGAGGTGAAGTTTCTTGGCCACGTGGTGAGCAAGTAGGGGATAGCAGTAGATCCTGCTAAGGTTGAAGCAGTGATGAATTGAGAGCAACCAAATTTAGTGATGGAGATCAGGAGTTTTCTCGGTTTGGCGGGCTATTATCAGAGATTCATTAAGGGATTTTTATAGCTCGCCTTACCATTAACCAAGCTAACTAGGAAAGATGTGCCTTTCGTTTGGACTCCTGGGTGTGAAGAAAGTTTTCTAGCATTGAAACAGAGGTTGACCACTACACCTGTGCTAGTACTGCCTGAGCCAAGCGAGCCGTTCGAGGTATACTGCGATGCATCCTTGAAGGGCCTGGGGTGCGTGCTGATGCAGCACCATAAAGTTGTGGCATATGCCTCACGGCAGTTAAGGCTGCATGAGATGAACTACCCAACTCACGACTTAGAACTTGCTGCTGTTGTGTTTGCTCTGAAGATCTGGAGGCATTATCTATATGGCATTAAGTTTCAAGTTTTCTTAGATCACAAGAGCTTGAAGTACCTCTTTAAGCAGAAGGAGTTGAATATGCATAAGAGGAGGTGGATGAAGCTTCTGAAGGACTATGATTTCAAATTGAATTATCACCCTGAAAAAGCGAATGTTGTAGCAGACGCCTTGAGCTGGAAGTCTCTATGTGCTGCTTGGATGATGTTGCGAGAGGAAGAGTTATTAAGAGCTTTCCAAGGTTTGAAACTCAGAGTTAGAGAAGAGTTTGGGACTCTATGCTTAAGTCAACTATAGATTTCAAGTGATTTCAAAGCAGAACTTCTAAAGACTCATCAAAATGATGAAGAGTTGTATAAGGTTTTGCCGGCAATTGAGCAGGGGAAGCGGTGGAGAGTGTCAGAGGATAAGGACGGCTTATGGAGATTCAAGGATCGAATCATTGTGCCAGATGTCGGAAATTTGCGACAAAGTATCTTGAAAGAGGCTCATAAGAGCGGGTTCTCAATCCATCCGGGAAGCACCAAGATGTATCAAGATCTGAAGACAATGTTCTGGTGGCCGGGTATGAAAAATAATGTGGCGTTGCACGTTTCCAAGTGCCTAACTTGTCAAAAAGTTAAAATTGAGCATTAAAGACCGTCAGGAACCTTTCAGCCTTTGGAGATTCCACAATGGAAGTAGGAGAGTATTACAATGGACTTCGTATTAGGCTTACCTAAGACTCGGATGGGTTTTGACACCATTTGGGTGGTTGTGGACCGACTAACCAAGTCGGCTCACTTTCTCCCCATTCGGATAAGTTGCACGATGGAGGAGTTAGCACGGCTATACATTAAGGAAATTATGAGATTACACGGCGTACCTTCCACCATTATATACGATAGGGATCCTCGATTCACATCAAGGTTCTGGGGAGCCTTTCAGCGAGCATTTGGCACTCAATCGAGACTAAGCACTGCATATCACCCTCAAACAGATGGTCAGTCAGAAAGAACAATCCAAACTTTGGAGGATATGCTGAAAGCTTGTGTTTTGGACCAGCCGACGAGCTGGGATCGGTATATGCCCTTAGTGGAGTTTGCTTATAACAATAGTTACCATGCGAGCATCGGAATGACTCCGTATGAGGCTCTGTATGGTAGGAAATGTCAATAAAGAAGCTTGCTAGGGCCTGAAATGATAGCTGAGACCACTGAATAGATAAAGAAGATTCGAAGCCAAATGCATGTAGCGCAAAGTCTTCAAAAGAGCTATGCTGATCAAAGGCAGAAGCCTTTAGAATTTGAAGAAGGTGAACATGTCTTTCTGAAGGTTACTCCAACCACCGGAGTAGGAAGATCCATTAAGACTAAGAAACTGAATTCCCGTTACATTGGACCGTTTGAGATCCTGAAGAGAATTGGACTAGTGGCTTATAGGATCGCCTTACCGCCGCATCTTTCGAACCTGCACGATGTGTTTCATGTGTCGTATCTTTGTAAATATAATCCTTATCCAAATCATGTCCTGGAACCGAAATCAGTTTAAGTAAGAGAAGATCTGACGCTTCCAGTAACTCCAATTAGGATTGATGACACTAGCATCAAGCGTTTACGCGGAAAGGAGGTATCTTTAGTGAAAGTGGCTTGGAATCGGGCTGATATTGAAGAACATACTTAGGAACTCGAGTCAGATATGCGGAAGGACTATCCACACCTCTTTTCAGGTAACTAAATCTGAATTTTGAGGATAAAATTCATAATTAGGTGGGTAGGATGTAAACCCCGCTAAATTAGTAAATAATTAGTCAATAAATTAAATTTTAAAAAGGAAAATTAAGAATGTGAATATTATATTAAAATAGGATAGAGCTCTTTAAAACGAGAATTTTAACACTAATTTCAAAAAATTTGGCCCAAGATTAAGCCGAATAGGCCAAATCGGTCGAACCGAACTCGAACCGGACCTGTGGGCCCAACCAAGCCCTCATTAATAAGAGACTCAGCGTCCCCTTCTTCCCCCAAAAAGGGAATTCATGCTGCAACTTTGAAAAGGGGAAGAGAGAAGCTTATCAAACCCTAAGCTCACTTTAATCCACCATAACTTCTTCATCCGAGCTCCGATCGCCACACCGTTTGCAGCCACGTGTCCAGCGCGTCGAGCTCTACGATGCTATTAGATCAATTTTATTGGTAAGCTTCAATTTCACCCCAATTTCTCTATCCTCTGAATTTCAAAAATTGGTAAGAACCCATGTTGAGATTTTATTTAATTTGGTACTCGAGGTTCAATTTAGCTTGTGGAGCTTGTAGGATTTAGTTCGTTTAGTTTGTAGACATGGTAAGGATTCTAAACCCTAGTGATTTCTTGTTTTGATTATGTTGGATATTGAGTTGTTGGGTATATGTATGCATATATATGTGTTAGGTGTATGAATGCATGATATAGAGACCTTAGAATTATTGGAAGCTTGATTTGAGAGCTTAGTGGGTGTTAGAGTTGAATTTTGGTGATTGAAGCCTTGCCTTTTTTGCCAAAGTGGGTTGCCTTGGTTAATACGTAGAAATCAGCCAAGCTATGGTTTAGGTTTTGCGTATTTAATATGTAATATTTTGTGAAAACTTAGGCTAGGAGACCATAGGATAGGTTGGAACGTATGTATACATTTATTGCTTAATGCTCTTGATAAGAAGTATGTTTTGGTTTTGGTACTTGTTGACTGAATGATAATTGACGTATTGATGATTAAGGACTTGAGGACATGAATATATAAGTCTTGAATTGGTAAATTATGATTTTGTTGATGTATTTGGAAAGGGTATGTATGATATTGTTGATTTGGGATATGGTATATTATGGAGATTGTTGTGGTGTTGAGGAAGATGTGCTTGTTAATGATTTGCAGGTTTGGTATTGAATGGAGAGTGACTTTTAATGAAAATGAGGTTTTGAAGTTTTTGTGAAATTTGGTTTTTGGCTGAAATTCGGCAACCCATAACTTGGCTTCCGGACCTCCAAATGATTTCAAACTTATTTTGTATGAAAATTGGGTCCATGAAGTTTACATCGTTCAAAGAACGGAGGAAACATAATTTAAAACGAAAAAGTTATGCGTGTCGGAAGTTGGGATTAAAAAGGTTGGAATTCTGCAGCTTTTTAGACTTATGCAAATTTTTTGAAAAACGTACGCGTGACCTAGCATTTGCATACGCGTGACCCGGCATTTGCGTACGCATTCAGCTACTTGCGACTGAAAGGGGTTCTTGCATACGCGAGCAGGGAGCTTGCGTACGCGAGTGATGACTTTTCATGCCCACGCGTACGCGTGGCCGGAGATTTGCGTATGCGACCAGTCGCTTGCGACGTGACCAACCCTTTCGGGTTGGAATTCTCGCGTATGCGAGCAGGGGCTGGCACACGCGAGCAAGGGTTTCTGCACGCCCACGCATACGCGTGTCCCCTGTTTCAACAAAAATGGATTTTTGTGTTTTTAAGTCAAACTTCAAGTTTCTAAACCTCTATTTTCACTCTTTTAGCCCCAGATCATAGTAGTTACTCTAGCAGTGAGTTAAAGCTAGGAAATAAAGGTAACTTGGGAATGAAATAAAGGTTAAAAGTGATGAGTTATATGAGGAGAATGTGTATGTATGACGGCTATATGATGCCATGGCTATGATGAATGATTATGTAATGAATATGAATGGTTATGAATATTATGCGGCCTATGAATTTAATGTTATCTGAGACACGAGTTTTTTTGGATACAGAACCGTGGCTTGCTACCACATGTTTCAGGTTGAGACTCGATACTCTGTTGACCCTACGTCATAAGGGTAACCGGGAACTTATAAATTCCCGGGAATGGATATCCCCCATTGAGTAAGTTATATATGAATGAATGAATGTATGAATTATGAATGAAATGAGAAAAAGCTATGCATAGACTCATGAGGATGCGCGACGAGGGACAGTCCAAGGGTTTCGGACTTGTCGGGTTAGCTTGATAACCGACAGATGAGCCTCATCAGCCATAGGACAGGCATACATCATGTGCATTTTTTTTGTTTGTTTGCTATGCATACTTAGGAATGCCTATTTGAGTATATATTATGCTAATTATTATATTTGCTTCTTGCACTACCTGCCTTCTACTTGTGCTTGAAATTGTTTGATTATTTGTCTCTGCTAAACCATTGGTGATGGAGGAGCGGAGAAAAGGTGGACATGTTTGGTGTTAAAGTTAAGTCTAAGCTGAGTTTAGAATTCCCTAGACACCTACCCTTTTTATGGTTTCTATTTAGTATATTAAGTTGTATAATCTGAGTGTCGGTGTTCTAGGATTGCCTCTAGCATTCCCAGGACCTTATATCTTATATGTGTGGCACCTTTACCATGCTGAGAACCTCCGATTCTCACCCATACTGTGTTGTTATTTTCAGATGCAGGTTGAGAGGCACCTCGCTAGGCGTCTGGACTTCTGAAGCAGAGTGGTTTCTGGGTTCTTTTGTTATTCAATTTATGTATATATGTACTTAGCTTTCTCTCCAAGAAACTTGTTTATTTTGTCCCTCTTAGAGGTTTAAAGAGAGTTATGGTTTTATCTCTGTATTTTAGGTATTTTGGGATACGTATATATGTATGTAAATATTCTCCGGCCAGCTTTGGTTTCGCAGGCTGAGTTAGGAGCTAGTTATCCTGTATTCTTGACTCTTTATTCTCTCTTTCTGTTTATTTACACTTATGATCTTTAGATTTCTTAGCACGCAAGTAATCTCGTTTTCTGAGCATTGCGTTTTTTATTTTGCAATTTTGTTTTACCTGTTTTCCAAGGCTCCTCGTATATTACTCTCTTTCCAATACTATTATGTATATATTTTATTTTAGAAGTCGTAATACCATACCACCTCTGATTTACGGCTTAAACGTAAAGTTTTGTGTAGTAGGGTGTTACAAAGCACAGAATCGTAAAACAAAAATGACTACAGCTGCACGTATATTGCGGGATAGCAACAGACTTGGATGGACAAACACCTCGCGTCAAAGATACCTCTGGCAATGACGGTGAAATATGGATGTGGACCAGCAAAACACTGTGGAGGCTGCATAGTAAAAATTGAAAATGCTATTATGGTAAAATAGTAAGTATTATATGTAATGTAAAATGTGTTTAGAAGTGTTAATTCTAAATTTTCAAATTTTAAAATATGATAATATTTAATTAACTAAAAATTTAAATTTTAAAATTAGTTTCATATTTTTTTTTAATTCGTTGTTCACGTTATTTAGTATAAGCATTGTTATACTTTCTCTTAACGTAATTATAGTCAACTTTTTATGCATGTGATCTGTTAAGGACTTCTAATTCTGATAATTAATGTATGATTATACCGCTAAAATTTACATGTCTATCTTACTTTCATATATATATATGGTAGGGGCCAATAATTGTTTGGTTTCATTTGTTTCCTATACATGATTTTAGACATATTTGGAGGCCAAAGTTCAATAATCATGTTGTGATTTTGCTAATATTATGGAACAGTGAAATTATAACAATTTAATTAAGATCGTAGATTGAATACTAGTGGTTCCTTATTGATGAATTTATGTGCGGACACGTTATTATAAATTATAATATTTGATTTTTTTATGACTATAATATTTGATTTGATACTATTACTATATTGTTGAATTTTGTAACCCCCGAATATTTTTAAATTAGGTTTAAACTTTATTTGAATTATATTAATTGTTAATACTTAAATATTTTACAAAATTTTTGAAATAAAATTTTTATATAAAATAATTTATAAAAAAAATTGATAACTATTTTTTATTTTTAAAAATAATAAGAGTCTTGATCATTATAATTATTACTAATTGAGAAATATAAATAAATCTAGTGATACTAAAACGAAAAATTGCCGTACTAAACTATATATAAAAACAAAAACAATGATAAATCTTATTCATATAAAAAAAAATATCATAACGACAGTTATAGTCACATTAATAGTGGATAACTAGTTTTATTTTTGAAAGTCATTTAAAAATAATGAATTTTAATCATTAGAATTGATACTAGTTAAAAAATATAAGTGGATCTAGTGATATTAAAATAAAAAAATAGACGTACTAAATTATAAAAGCAAAAATAATGACAAACTTTATTCATATCAAATAATTATATTAAGCATTCCTTTAATATTATTTTTGCTTTTGGATGATATTGAAATCAAACCGTATATAAAATTGATAGGAGTCCTTTTTTTTTATTGCCAAATGTTCTTATTCCAAAAGTTTGTTGATCATCATCCCTTACCGAAGGATCACTTCGACTATCTTGTCCTTAAGAGTCATCTTTTCTTACTGAGGGATTATACCTCAGTTCTTTTAATGCATGGTTATTAAAATGTTTAATGTATATATAATAAAGAGAGATTATCTCATGACATGCAATGATGGCATCCATACTCACAAATATTTAATATATGACACATAAAAAAGTATATAAGTTCTACCTTTAGTAAAATTCGTGAAAATCCTATAAATATTCTAATTGTAAATAGGCATGATTTGTTAGTAAAGAAAGACTTGTTCCGTTGCTAGATTTTGTGTGTATTTTAATATAAGTATGAATATTTGACTAAGAGATAGATTTCAATATTTTAAGTATATGCATGAGATTAAGATTCAAAGTGATTAGAATTTGATTAGAAACTAATAGATCATAAACTATTAGTAAAAATAATATGAGGAATAAATAAATGATGAGTTCTAATTACAAAAATGTCTTACTTGATGAACTCAATATAAATATAGAGGTCGCAGAAGATATGAATCTTATACAATTTTTTGAATTTGTGTTGGCTTTATTGTAGTAGTAAAAAGAAAATCTCTATATTTCTGGTCTTCGTAGTTAGCATCATTTAGAGAGGATACCTTCTCATACAATATATAAATAAAATTTGTGAATAGTTTGACGAAGAGTTTAGAATGAGAATAAAAAAGTGAGAAAAGATAATGGTTATTCTTATAATAAAGTGGAGAAAGTATATGAGTGACATAATAAAAGATAGAGGATAAAGATTTTCAATGGCCTAAAAAAAGGGGGTTGAATCTAGTATCGCTTTTAAGTTCTTTTTAAACTTTACCGCACAGAACAGATTATGCTATGTGAGTGAAAGTGATTATGCAAGAGACAAAATATTTTTGTCTCATAACGAACAGAACGAAAACATAGCAAAAAAGAAAGAAGTACACAGTCATATATCCTGGTTCAACCACTTTGTGTCATGTGACCTACATCCAGTCTCAACCACAAGTATAGTAGAAATTTTACTATCTTTTCAAAGATTTACATTCACCAATTTTCTAAGATTCTTCCTAATCCTATTCGGGACAAATCAAACTTCTAACCAAACTTGATTTGGCTAGGTCCACTTTCTAGACTCACAACACTAAATGCTCACTCAACTTGGCAACGGATACCTCTCATGTACAAGAAGTAAAATAGAAACAGATTACAAAAGAGATTGATATAATCATTTGACTTTTCTCCAATTTAACTCTCTTTGACTTTTCTCTCAATGGCTTTTTCTAAATCTTCATATTTATGTCTTTTTTCATTGAATGAAACAAAGAAAGAAAAACAGAAGAACTAGAATATTCAATAAAGAACCATGAAGAAGAAGAATTAAAACAGCTTGAAAGCTATAAGCATAACCTAATTTCTAAACACTCAAATATTGTCTTTCATCTTGGCGGAATGATGTCTTTATTGCAGGTACATTGCTTCCAAAATTTCAGACTTGAGTAGTGAGGGTACTGAATAGGTTCATATTTATGGGTTCTCTCTCTTTACTTCAATCTTTGGCTGATTATTCCGTTTTGTATGGTATAACGCCTCCAATGCTTGATTAGAGGTAAGAGTCAACACCTTGAGTATTGAATCAGCTGAGTTCTTCTTCTTCTCCTAAGAAATTGAAGCAGAAAATCAAGGTTAAAAACAAAGATGAATGACGTAAAAGTAAGATGGATAGTAATGGTGATTTAGTTAAAACCTCCAATAAATTAGCCAAATCCACACCCTTAATCTTGTGTTTTGGACTCAGGTTATATTTTTAGCCTTTGATTTACAGCAGAAAAAAGTTATCTCTATTTTTTTCTTCTTATTCGAATTGTGGTTGCTCTTCAAAGTAACTTCAACAAGCTATTGCGTGTGTACAAGAATGGTAAATTTGTTTTACCTTTTTCTTCTAAATATCCTTGACTTAGGGATTTAATTTGACTCCATTGATTTGACTTAGCTTAATTTGACTCCATTGATTTGACTTAGCTTCCAATTTTTTTTCCTCTTTTACTCTTTGGTGTTTGATAGAAAAGTGAAGCACTTTTTCACAAGAGCTTGAACCAATTTTAAACTTGCTTGTTTTCTTATAAAGTTTAGGATTGTTGGATGTAGTGCAACAAGTTCTTTTGCCCAAACAAAATCAGCAGTAATAGACCTTCCTTAGTTGTCTTTGATGGGCCAATTTATTTAAGGGAGATTCTATGGTGTTTACCAAAAAAATTAACATATTATGTTGTCCTTATGTGTTAATTGTTGATTGGAGGTTATTTTTTTAAATAAAAAAGAGAAAAAAAAGATTAAATTAAAGTAATATAATAAAAATTTTATTATAATAGTTTATTATAATAATAAAAATTTTGAGAAATTTTTTAAATAAATAAATTAAATATTTTATTTATCAAAATATATTATTATAAGAATATTTATTAATTAATGTAATATTATTTATTCTATTTATATTAAAAATAATATGTATATACATATATTTTGTTTACACTATAAATAAAATAAATAAAATAATATAAACAAAATATTAAAAAAATCTATTAATATCTGAAATAATAATAATAAGTATAAAATTAATTAAAATAATAAATATTTGATATTTTTTATTATAAAATTGTTAAAACATAAACTTAGATGAGTTATGTAAATCGATTTTACTTTTTAAAATAATCCAAAATAAACTATAAATACTGTTTTTTAATTAGGGCCCTTTTAATTATCCAATAGTCTATCATAAAAATTAAATAGATATATAAGTATCTCATTTACATTTTAAATAAAATTGAATAAAAAAATTTAATACGTATCTCGTTTAGATCCTAAAAAAAATTAAATTAAATGTCCTTCTACGACCGTAAGAATTTTAATCAGGTTAGGATTACTGCATCCATAGCACCATCACAAATAAAAATAAATAAATTATTATTTATTAAAATTGTATTAATTTAATAAAATTAAAAATTATTCAATAAAATTATTTATTGTATCATTTCAATAATTTTATCAAATTTAATTTTAATGAATATAAAATTAATTTATATATTTTATGAATTAAATATTAATGCTTAAATCTTTTATATTAAAATTTATAATGATTAATCAAATTATTTAAGTTCAATTATTTTTTATGATAAAAAAATAAAACGAGGACTCATATTATATTTGTACAAATAACAACGCTAAAAAAATTATATAAGATCAATAATTTAGAGCTAAGTATTAATTTCTCGTAGAGCTTTTTTTGTTTTGTCATACTTAGGATGTAAACGGGATATATATTAATTTTTTTTAGTCAATTTTATTTAAAATTGTAAATAAAATATTTATATATCTATTTAATTTTCATGATAGATTATTGGATAATTAAAAAGACAGTATTTATAGTTTATTTTAGATTATTTTAAAAAGTAAAATCAATTTACATAACTCATCTAAGTTGATGTTTTAACAATTTTCTAATAAAAAATATTAAATATTTTTTGATTAATTTTATAATTATTATTATTATTATTTTCGACATTAATAGACTTTTTTAATATTTTTTTATATTTTTTTATTTATTTTTTTATAGTGTAAACAATATATATATATATATATATGGAATAAATAATATTACATTAATTAATAAATATTCTTATAATAATATATTTTGATAAATAAAATATTTAATTAATTTATTTAAAATATTTTTCAACATTTTTATTATTATAATAAACTATTATAATAAAATTTTTATTATATTACTTTAATTTAATCTTTCTTTTCTCTTTTTCATTTAAAAAAAATAGTCTCCAATCAACAATTAACACATAAGGATAACATAACATGTTGATTTTTTTGATAAGCACCATAGAATCTTCCTTTATTTAATACAATAAACTCTATTATAGACCTGCACAATAAAATACACCTTAAACAACTTTAGACTTTAATTCATCCAAATACAATGTTTTGTCATCATAAAAAATGTGATTATTGTTTTTTAAACTCGACAAGGAGATAGGAATTTTTTTTGTTTTATAATTAATTATAAAATATTTATACAACTCTAAAAATAAGAAATTGTATGATAATAAATTTTATATTATAATAATATAATAATAATAATAGTATAATAAAACTAATTCTGTTAATTTATTTTTATGTATATTGAAGTATTTGTTTAAGTAAAATTTTTTGACGAGCTATAAGAAAAAAGTCAACTTTTTTTCTTATTTGGTTATGATATAAATGAGTTACATTTAAATTAATAATTGATAAGTAAATAAAAAAATGATATTTATTGCGACACTCAAATAAATTCATAAAGAACTAATCTAAATTTAATATATATAACATAATTTTTTTATTATAAATTTAAATATTAAATTATTATAAATTTAATTAATTAATTATTGAATAATGAATATGATTCAAAAAAGTTAGGAGCTTACAAATTTAAAATTAATTTTAGTTTTCCTCTACCAAAAAATGGCATCCATATATATATATATATATATTCTGGCCAAGTCTTTCTCTTCAATTTGTTACTTTTAAATTAGTGTATATTAATGTGGTTGCGCACTGCTAAAAAAATAACATAATAACTACGGATTTTTCTTGCAAATTTTTTTTAAAAACCACTTTACTGCAAATTTTGCTGTAAATTTTTTTGGAACCTTGGCGTAGGAAAATAAGAGAACATGCATGCATGGTTTTCCTTAATGAAACTTGTGCTGATTTCTTAATGAAACTTTAGAATATTCTCCTTTTACATATTTCGTTTCATTTAAAGATCCTATAAAAAAGTGCTTGCTAAAATTTTCATCTCCAATATTTTAAAACAGTTAAAATCTATGGAGTTTTTTATGGTAAAAAGTTTAAAAATATATTAGGTTTAATTATTTTATTGGTCTCTATAATTTTACTAAATTTTTAGTTAGGTTCTTATATTTTTTTTATTTTCAATTGGGACCTTATGTCCTTATCATCCTACTTTTAATTTTGTAATTAGGTCTTTTTCATATTAAAAATATTAAAATTAACATCAGAATATTTTTTCCAAAATACATGCAGTCAAAGATCTAACTAGGTTTTTAATTATGAATACCTTCAATTTACAAAAAAAAATATTCAATTAACTCTAATATTTTTTACACTAAAAAAGAACTAATTATAAAACTAAAAGCAATGTAAGAACTCAATTGAAAAGAAAAAAAGTATAAAAATCTAATTACAAATTTAGTAAAATTATAAGGATCAATAAAATAATTAAACCAAAATATTATGTATTAAAGTTTCAAAACCTAATTATATTATATTAAATATATATAATATTTAATTACTTTTTGAAATTGAAAATAACTGATATTGATATTCAGAACTAAATACAGAAGCAATAGGAAAAGTACAAATTGAAATTTAAGCTCAATTCAAGATAAGATTAACATTATATTATATAATCTAATTTTAGTTTTTTTTTTCCTTCCTTTTTTTGATTAAAATCATAAATACGCAATGTTTAATTTATTAATATTCATAAGTAAAACTAATCTTTTTTTTGGGAATATAAGTAAAACTAATCTAAAATTGAAATGAATAAATAGGCATTAATTTAAATAAAAGTATATAGTTTGTGAAGTATCGATGAATCATCTTCAATAAGTTTGGAAAACAGAGTTTACTTAAGTGTCCATCTATATATGCCATTATTTTAGAATATTTTCCTTCTTATTATTGTATTTTTCAATAATATTTAAATCTCTGACATAATATTGGTCATTTAAATCTATGACAAGTTTGTGAATAATTAATAACAATAATTAATAAGAGTATATATGTATTGCATGTCAAGGTATAGAGTATAAATGTCGGTAATGACTTCACTACTGGAGACGTAGTATTCATGTCACAAATGAAAATGGATATAGACATAATTTATTGAATAAAAATAATTATATAATTTTCACCACATTTTATTTAGTGTGTATTTTAAAAATAATCACAACTATTCATAATTTTTTTGTTTTTTTATAAATTTTAAATACTATATTCCATAAAAATTAATTTAAATCTTTTATATGAAATATATTTTAAATATATACAATTTTAAAATATATATTTTTTATTAACATCGAGTGAAAATGTTAAAAAAGTACACAACCACTCTATCTATATATATACTCAATTATATTAATTATATAATAAAATCAATTATTAGTATAAAATATATATTAAAATATAAAATACACATTAAAAATAAGTTAAACTATATGTATATTTATTTATAAATACATAAATATACAATGTTAATTTTAGTGATTAATTTTAATGTATAAATAATATTTTTAAATATATATTAAGATCAACATCGATGGATCCTTCTTCAGCCATACAGAGAATGCATGTAAGTTGTGGAGAAATATTCCGTAATCAGTTGAGAAAGTTTGTCACAAATTTCTCTTGTAATCTAGGCAGCTACTCCATCATGTAAGCTGAGTTATGAGGTATTATTAGAGGTTTCGAGATCGCGGTGGTTAATAAGTTCTGGTATGTGATTGTTGAGTCGGACTCTGAAATGATAATAAATTTTATTAAAAATAAATGTTCGGCCCAGCATTTTTGTACAACACTCTTTGAGGATGTTGCTATTTTTGTGAGAAGAATTTCTTAAGTGAGTTGGAACCATATTCTTCAGAAAGCGAATTCGGTGACAGATATTTTCGCTAAAAAGAGACATGATCTATCGTATGAGCTCCATATTTTTTATGCTCTCCCTCCAGATATAACTCATGTTCTCTCTTTAGATGCTTTCAGCTCTCTCAGATTGAGAATGTAACTAGTTGATTTTTTTATTGGGGTCTTTAATCTCTCTACTCTATCAAAAAAAGAAAGATATATAATAAGATTATTATTAATAAAAAATTTAAATTTTTTTAATAAATACATTAGAAACTAAAAATTTTTTGTATTTCTAAAAAAAAAATTAAAATTATAATTTTAACACATGTCCTTAGAGCACAAGATATATATATATATATATTAATAACCACCTACAATGTCATGCCTTGGGATGGCCCTCTTTATTCCAAGTCATCAATATATATATATGGCCTTCATTTGTGTGTAGTTATTGTCTTGATATCCTTTTCCAATGATTAGGTCACTCGTATTAGGGAGTTCAAGGGCCTCTAGTATCTACCATTTAATGAGTTACTCAATTTGCAATAAACTCAAATTATTGCTTTCTCATGAGACCCTACATTTTGTTTTAAAAAATAATATTTTATATAATTTTTTTTACAATAAATTAAATATGTAAAATATGGAATCATATAAATCGTAAATTCGTTAATCCAACAGAAATTTTTAGAATTGATTAACTTATTTAAAATTTTAATATATAAAAATTTTAAAAGTTAAATTAAGATTTTAGTTACATTATCTACATTAATATTAGTCTTAGTTTGCAAAAAAAAAAAAAAGAAAGAAAAAAGCATTTGCTTTTGTATGAATAGTGGAATATATTATATTATAAGACAATAATATTCTCTAAACTTATTATTCTGAACATCTTTTTTAGTAAGGGAAAATTAAAATTGATATTTTTCATTCATCCATTTTTTTCCACCTTAGATTTAAGAGGTGTCTAATCAAAAGTGAATATCGATTTTGAAGTACAAGCAATAATACTTTTGTTAATTTTAAGTAGTTCGAATTATATATATTTTCCTCGTGACAATTATGTAGTTTAACTTTTGAAAATACTAGCAAAAATTTAGCTACTATATATATATATATATATTTTAAATAATTGACTACTAGAATAATTAAATCTGATATATATATATATATATATATATATATATATATATATATATATATAATAAAATAACCAAATATATTAAAGTAGAACAATCAAATTTTTGATAGTAGTACGATTAAATTTTTCTATAAACATCAAATACATATTTTTATACCGATTTTTTATATTTATGTGGCATTTGTAAATAAGAATGATAGAGTTGAGCAAGCATCTAAAACAATTAAATCTAAACCTAATTAAAGAATTTTAGAGAGTGCATGTATGTTATGATATTGAGAAGTATTTGAATTTGAACTAATTTATTCGAATAATAGCTCAATTTGATATCTGAAATTTTACGTCTAGAGTTACTCAACTGTAATCGACTTGACATGAAGTTATTTTTAGATGGATGATACGTATTACCATTTAGTTTAAAAAAAATTGATTTATTTTATACAAATAATTTAATTAAAAAATCAATTGATATAGTTATAATGTTAGATTTTTCACCGTATTTTATTTTAAAAACAAATTGACTAATTTAAATTGAGAAATTATAATTAATTGTTTACTATATAATATTTTTTTAACTAAAATTATAATTAAAAATTATTAAAAAAATAAAATTATCTAATATATTGAACCAGCTCAATATTAATCAGATTTTTTATTTCTAAAAATCATGTTATTTTTCAGGATTTATTTTTTTTACTGTGTTTTCATAAAGTTTGTACAAAATTCACCTATCACATTGACTAAACTTATTTATTTATGTAAAGTTTGATTATGCACTCAACAAACTTGTTTACGTTTTAATACGATTTGAACTGTATTAGTATATTTTTACTTTTTAATCAATTTAACTTTATTTAAATAATTAGAATTTTAAATTATAAAATTTGTATTAGTTTATAATTTAAAATTTAAATAGATATAATTTAAATTAATGATTTATAAAATTGTATGTATCCGTATTATTGTACTCAATTAATTTTTTAATTAAATTATTTATATAAAATAAATTAATTTTTTTTAAACTAAATGATAACACGTGTCATCCATAAAAAACAACTTCATATGAAATCGACTGCAAGTTAGTTTCTGCTTACTCAATTTGTCCCTTTAAACTTCAATTGAGATAAATAATTATAAAATTTATTCGACGAACCAATTCAATAACTCAAATTTAACCATATAACTAATTTGGTTCCTCAATGAAATCAAGCATGCCATGTTATCATGACATGAGGTGACCGAAAGATCAAATTGGGTTACGATGTCAAATTTCGCGGTTAATTGAAGATTGAAATACCAAATTGAATCTACTTTAAAAAAAAACACTATTTTAGAAAAATAAAAAATTTTAAAAGCAAATGATGTCTCTTTTAAAATTTGGAAGACCAAATTGAATTTTTATACTGTTTAATTTTCTATTCTTTGGGTGAGAAGTGAGAACATGTTTTTTTTATTCCATTCTATTTAGAAACAAACTTTTATATATATATATATATATATATATATATATATATATATATTAGTTTCTTATGATATTTTTTAATTCAACAGGATAAGAATTAATTTTGTTATAAATTAGAATTCTAATTAAAAATTTATTATTAATTAATAAATTATTACCTATACAAAGTAAGATTCGAAACGGATTAAAACAATTATACATATATTGTTACAGTTACAGAGTTCTGTTCATGCAAGGGTTTAACACTTAACTAATCCGTATTTTAGAGTAGACCGGGTGTGACATGTCATTGCGAAAGCCTAATTCTTATTCTTTCTTTATTTGGTAAACATTAAGTCGTAATTCTATCTCAACATTTATTGAGCGGATTCTCCAATGAATTCGAAAACGAAGTCCTACTTCTTCTAACTGAATTCTCCGCTTTGAATTTTAAATGGACTTGTGTTTTTATTTTATTTTTTTCACGTCTAACCTTTTTCTAAAAAAAATTATCTTAATATAACAAGTTTGATTATTCTTTTACGAAATGTTTAATTATTTTTATGTTGATTATTTTGTTAAAAAAAAGTTAAATAATGTATATTAATATACACAAATATCTACTAATTAATTTGATTTGCATATGAATTGTTTTACTTTCAATTATATATACTGCGAGTCCTTCTAAGTATTAAATAATAATTGACTGTTTTTCATATTCCTTGTATGAAATTATATAATAACTTAATGATTTAATTACACTGTTGGTTTTATAGTTTTGTGAAATTTTTAATTAGATTTTTATACTTTTTTTTCTTTTAATTAGATTCTTATACCAAATTTTTTTTAATTAGGTCCCTCTTAGTAGTAATTGACTTAATTATATAAAGACCTAACTAAAAAAAATTGGTGCAAGAACTCAAATAAAAAAAAAAAGTATAAAAATTCAATTAAAAAAATTTGGTACAAGAACTCAATTAAAAGAAAAAGAAGTATAAAAACCTACTTAAAAATTTTATAAAATTATAAAAACCAACAGAATAATTAAACATAACTTAATTTAACTTGGAAGATATCTTTAGAAAATAATGATAGTTATTTATTTATTTGTTTATTTTGTGTGGTATTGCATCCAACGCAAGTTGAGTCGCTACTCATTTCACATCGGCCATAATAACTGATAAGGATGATAACTATTCACCAGCTTAAATCTTGTAGATAATTAATTAATTATTACTTCCATTCATGCCGTTTTTCATTTTTTGCTAACCAATAAAACTGATCTAATAATAATAATTTACAAATTACAATCCCCCACCCTCTCCAATAAATCTCTTTCTAATTCATATTGACGTACATAGTGACGTTTCCATTTGGGGATTAAATTAATTAAATCCAAAATTAAATATGTGTAATCCTTGAACTTTTTATGATTCTTGTGTATACTAATTAATTTATTTCTTTTGGGGCGGGGGGCGGGGGGCGGGGGGGGGGGGGGGGGGTGCAAGATTCTGTGTATTTAGCATTTTGTTTAAATTAATAAACAAGTCCCCACTAATGTGCCTTCTCTTTTTACCTTTCTCCCCAAGTAGTCAGTATCAACTTAGAAGTTATAGGAAACATTTTAAGTGCATCGGGAGTACCGGTGCTTTAGTTGTTTTAACCGTTGATCTGAATTATAAAAAATATATATAATATATATTAATTGAAATCAACGGTTAAAATAATTGGTGTACCGGTATTCTTTGGTGCACTTGAAATGTTTCCGAAATTATATACCAAATTAAATTATAAAGGCATTAAAACTCAATTTGGGTAAAAAGCTTAATTAAGTTTTTTTTTGAAAAAATAGTTTAAACAATAAATAACTATATTAAAAGTAATTTATAAATAAATTATTTTGTGTTTGAATTTTTAAGAAGTATGATAAGAAAAATGATAAAAAATAGTAGTATGATAAGAAAAGTCATTATTTTTAACTTCTCTATAAGTTCTTAAGTAGTTTCTTAAGAAACTACAATTTAATTTTAAAAATTACACCAGACATTAATACTACTATGTTTTATAAGTTAAAAACTCAAAAAAATTACTTTTAAAATTTCTCAAATGCACCTTAAAGGATGGGGAGGAGTTGAGACTTGAGAGTAGAACATTCAATTTCAAATGATAGAGGTAAGTTGTGGATTCAACTATACATACATAATAAATAACTATTGTTAAATTATATATTTAATTGTGAGTTTAATTTTAATGTGTTCACATATAAATATTTTACGTAATTATTTAATTATATATTTTTTTATATGATTATTCACACAAATAATATAAAAGTAGTTATTTTTTTACATATAAATAATATATCAAAATTAAACTAAAAAATAATTAATTTTGTTCGATCAACAATTAACCAAGATAGAAAAACTTGAGATGTTTCGTAAAATTATAAAATAAACTAAATACATAAAATTATAAACAAAATTTAAACTAAAAATTATCCGACTCAGTAAAATTTCTGTAGAATTAGTTAACTTATTCAAAATTAAAATATAAAAAATTCTGCCGAATTAAATGAAAATTCTATTTACTATGCAATTATTTACTGCTAGTGTACTAGTAAAGAGCATAATACTTTGAAACACAAAATAATTACTCATGTGAAGTTATTTTTATATAAAAATAAAGATAAAAATCATGAATATTTTGGGATAAATTATCATGTAACAATTTTTAACTCGGGTGTTGGCACAAAAGACAACACTAACTGGGTAGTAACTAGTAAGTAGTAACTTGTATACATACTAGCATTATATTCCAATAAATAGTAACGTGACTGTTAGACGATTGATTTGTAAATTAAAATTTATAAAGAGAGAAAAAAGAAAAAAACATACTGGAGGAGGGTCCACGGTAACAAGAGAATTGTTAGATGAAAAAAAAGTATATATAAATTGAGAGAAGAGAGGGAGAGAGATATCAACATCGTTCTGGTTCAATTCTCGCAGTCTCTCTCTGTGATGAATGCTGACATACCCCCTTACTCCCTCTTCCGATCCTTCCGCTTAACCCTCTCTTCATTTTGAAACCACATTCTTCCTTCTTTCTCACAATCTGGATAAGCTCTCTTATCTCGTTAATCCTAATCGTAATCCTAATCATAATCAAAATCAAATTTAAATTACTTACCATTCACACTCGCTCCTCAACCACAAAACCTTTGCTTCATTAATATCATTTTCCCTCTCATGGACTATTGTAGCGAAAGAGAGACAGAAGGAAAGCAAGCGCACGATCCTCTATTCATAGCAATGAAAAATTGTGGTTATAAATCCAGGTCCTTAACAAGGAATAAGAATAGAAAGGAATGGATTGAAGGTCCGGTGATTGTGGGAGCCGGACCTTCCGGACTGGCCACGGCAGCATGCCTCAAAGAAAAAGGCATCCCGTCCGTAATCCTGGAGCGATCCAACTGCATAGCTTCCTTGTGGCAGTTAAAAACCTACGACCGCCTTCACCTTCACTTGCCCAAGCAATTCTGCGAGCTTCCATTGATGGGATTCCCTCCAGATTTTCCCACCTATCCAACCAAGCAGCAGTTCGTACAGTACTTGGAGGACTATGCGGACCGGTTCGGGATTAGGCCGCGGTTCAATGAGACCGTGGACCGAGCCGAGTTCGACTCCAGAATTGGGATGTGGAAGTTGATCACTAGTGGCGGTTCAAGTACTGAGTACACGTGCCGGTGGTTGATCGTGGCCACCGGCGAGAATGCGGAGGCAGTGGTGCCGCAGATTGAAGGGATTCAGGAGTTTCAAGGGGCTATAAGGCACACGAGTTTGTATAAAAGTGGAGAAGAATTTAGAGGGAAGAAGGTTTTGGTTGTTGGATGTGGAAATTCCGGCATGGAAGTTTGTTTGGATCTTTGTAACCATGATGCTGCTCCTTCACTTTGTGTTAGAGATTCAGTGAGTTCAAAACTTTTTTCTATTTCCTTCTCTTCTTCTTTCTTCTTTTCTCACTTCTTCCACTAAATTGTGCTAACTTGCACAGTTGTGTCAGTTATGCTAGTTTTTCTTTTATGTTGCTCCTGATTTGGAATTTCTGGTTTTAAATGAAAAGAAAGAAAGAAAGCAAGCTAGTTTAAGTGTTTGCAAGAAGAGCCTCCTCCACTTTTTTGATCCCGCTATAGTGTGCCTTTTTAATGGACTTTGCGACTTTTGTCAAATTTTCGAAATATAGACAAATTTTTATTTTTTGTTTCTAGATTTTGGTAAACTTCTCAGATAGAAGAATAATCCATTTTGCTCGTGCAAAAGTTTTCAACTTTGAAACATTAAAAAAAAGATGGTTGTGTTTAAGGTTCTTTCCAGTTTCTACACATGATGAAAGCTTCAACTTTTCAAGTTTCAACTCTTCCTCCCTCCCAATTGGAAAAAAAAATGTAGCCTTTGATTCTGTCCATTCTGAGAAAAAAGAGAAGGAAATTTATTTATTATATATATAGTAGAATTAGCCATAACAAGGTTCAAGTTCAAAGGATTATGTATAGTTTTAAAATGATTTAGAAAACAAAAGGCTTTATAAACAGTCGCACTAATAATCCTCGATAACCCAAATATCAAAATTTGATCTTCCACTTTCATTGGGATTCACAAGCATGCGCATCATGGTTATGAGTAATAATAATAATGATAACTGATTTTTATTTTTATTTTTTAATTAATTTCTTTTTGCTCTTCTTTCATAGACCTCTCATTAAAAGCATAAGACCATGGCTTGCAACTAATTAGGCCACAAATAACTTTCAACCTTTTTTAATTTTGTTGACGGAAATAATTATATGACTGTAAAACGTTTTGTACTGTGAATATATTAAAATTAAATTTATTTTTTACAATTTTATACTAATAGTTGATTAGAACATAGTATGAAAACTTTTTATTTATTTTTTTCAAAATTTTTTCTAATTTGAATTATTTTTGGGTTGAACTTTGAAGGTACACATCCTACCACGAGAGATGCTGGGAAAATCAACTTTTGGGCTGTCCATGTGGTTACTGAAGTGGTTCCCATTGCGACTTGTCGATCGGTTCCTCCTGATCGTGTCATGGCTCATGCTAGGTGACACTTCGCGGTTCGGTTTGGATCGGCCTCGTTTGGTCCCCTCGAACTCAAAAACCTCTCCGGAAAGACCCCTGTCCTAGATGTGGGTACCCTTGCCAAGATTAAAGGTGGAGACATTAAGGTACTTCCCACCATTTCCTTTAACAAAAATCAACTTCAACTTTGCTTTCTCTTTTTTATTTTTCACTAATTATGTATGTGCCCCCCAAATCTTTGTTTTCTTAGGGGTCGCAAATATCTTTAATTTGACCTTGCTTTTATATACTTAATCCAGTGATGGTATTTACTCTTTTTTTAGTAGAATTTTGTTAATAGGTTGAATAATATTAAAATTTTTAATTTTTTAATAATTTAACAAGTTTATTTACACACTTATTCTTCGCAAAATTCTTTTTATATTGTATTTGTATATAACTTATTTTTAATATATATTTATATTTTAATGTGTATTTTATACTAATAACTAATTTTAATAATTGATTTAATTTTAGTGTGCACTTAGTATAATTGTATTGATAAATCGGAGCAATAATGAAATGACCCCTTATTTCCCCTCATTGCATGATCTTCAATCAAATCATGTGCCGAAACTAAAGGTTTGGATTTTGAAAAAGGAAAGAAAGAAAGAAAATGTTGATTGGATTCATGATTGTGTTACAAGTAACTTTCACAAAGATATTGGTTGTTGTTTGGACTCAGACATAAAATTAAACATGAAATCTAAGTTATGTCAAACTCAAAATTGGGGTGTGTAGGTGCGTCCAAGCATAAAGCGGCTAAAACGTCACACTGTGGAGTTTGTCGATGGAAGAATAGAGAATTTTGATGCCATCATTTTGGCAACTGGTTACAAAAGCAATGTACCCTATTGGCTAAAGGTAGGCATTTTTGTTTTTATTTTTTATCATTTCTTTTTTGTTTTGGTTTCATATATTAAGGACAACTTGCTTAGCAACTTTATTTTCAAATGAAATTGGTATAGAATAATAAGTACATGGTGTTAATTAACTCATGACTCTTATGCATTTTTTTTTGAGATAGTAAACAACTAAGTCAAATATTTACATAATATTATATAAAACTTAAATAAGAAAAATACTAATGAATTTGACATGGTATTGAACTATTGATTTATGAGCAGGAAAATGATATGTTCTCAAAGGAAGATGGTTTCCCAATGAAGCCATTCCCAAATGGGTGGAAAGGAAGGAATGGACTCTATGCTGTGGGTTTCACCAAAAAGGGACTACTTGGTGCATCCATTGATGCAAAGAGAATAGCTCAAGACATTGAGAGGTGTTACAAACATGAGGCAAATAATCATAATGCTAATAATGCCTTCTCTCTCTCACTTTTCCCTCAATCAAATTCATAGAAAAAAAGTTTTGGGGTCAAAAAAGTCAAATCACAAATGGGGGAAGAGTTTTCTCATCAATTGAGAAAGAAAGTGATGAAGTTATAGTACATGGATGAAATTAAGGGGGGAGAGAAAAAAAAGATTCCTTTTTTATGATGATGATGATGATGATGATGATGCTATATGGTACTATAACTCATCACTCATATGATCATGTGCACACTATATGCTAGTACAAAAAAAAACATGGTGTGCTAGCTCTTCCTCCTCCAATTAATCAATCCATAAATGGAGAAAAAGTGGGGGCAAATTAAAGCAAAAAGGAAAAAAGTTTTGAGGAATTTACTAAAATGCCCTTGAACTTATTTTTCAATGATTCATCATCTACCGACTTGGGGTTGAAAAGGAGTTATAATTGAATTGAAGTTGAAGGAAAAGAAGAAGTTATATATGGCTTCTTTACACATTATTTTTTTTCCTTTCACTTGGGGGGACCTTAGCTCTCTATGAGTCTTGTAAATTGTTACCCTTTTGTTTCCCTCCTAAGTAGGTTTTGACTTTCAAGAAAGAAAAGAGAGAAGTTTATGAATGAATGCATAAGAAAGTGTGGGGTTGTGGAGAAAAGTGTCTGGTATGTGATTGAGAAAGAAGTGATTGCGGGTTAACCTATATTTCCAATTTTTTTTTTTAATTTTTGTTTTTGGTATAAAGTATAATAACATTTTTTTTGCCAATATGGCATTATGAATGGGTATAATGTATATATTATTTTGGTTTGAGTTTTTTTCTTTACCATAATTATTTTGTTAAATAAAGAAAGCAAAAAAATCAATTATAATAATAAAAAATAATAATAGAAGAAAAACCTTTATTCTTTATTTATTTATTTTGTTACATGTGCCATTTCCTTTTAATTTATTATCACTACTTATTCCATGCAATTTCATTTTCGAAATGATTTCATTCTCCATGCAAGAGTGAGGACCACCCCCTTAACTTATATAAAGGAATATGCGTTTTGAAAACAAGTGATATTGCAGAGAATTGCAGTAGAATTGTTGAAATATTTATTAGCTATATTCCCTCTCCCACCAACTTCATTAAATTAACACCAATTCACAAGAAGCAAGAAATTCAATTCAAGCAACAAGGGATGACTAGGACTATGTGTATAACAATGTATGGCTTGGCTTTGTTGTAGCAATTAAGCACCCTTTAGTTTTTTGAAGGGTTATACATTGCCAATTTTCTTTTAATTTTCTTTTTAGGGGTATTTTTGGAAATTGACATAATGTTTTTAGATATACATAGAATGATAGAAATGTTGATTTTCAGATATAGCAACCAAACTTTTGAAGGTTTTATATATATTAATTATTTTTTTAATTAAGTTACATATTAAAAAAAAGTAATTACCTGTATAAGGATATGTTTTATTTTAGAATTTATATATTCAAATTTATAATAGAATATTATAAAGTTAAACTTTATTTATATGTAATATAATCAAATTTTAATCAGACCAATAATACTCAAACTTTATAAATTGTATAATCAAATAAAATTTATATTTAAAATAAAACACAAATAAAAGTATAAAAATAAAGTAATGAATGCTTTTTGAAATTCAAAAAAGTTTGATTATGCTATTGTGGAAAAGTTTGATCATTATGTTATATAAAATTTAATTATTCTATTGTGATAAGTTTGATTATTTTAGTAGTTGAATACTTTATTAACAAAATTTATAAACAATATATATAAAATATACATAAATATATGGTGGTAACTGATTTATTGTAATTATAGAAAATAATTATTAATTTTTTCTCTTTTTACAACTATTGTTTTTCAGCTCCAAAAATGAAAGCCGAGTATAATGTTTTGTTAGAAAGAAAGCATATTTATAGAGTTAATATTCAATTAGGTCTTAGAATTTGTATGAGTTTTAATTTAGCCTTTAAAATTTTAATTATTTTTTTTAATCTCTAAATTTTACAAACATGACTATATTAATTTTTAGGATAATTTTTGGTATACAAATATTAATGGAACGTTGACATAGATAATCAAATGTCATTCTAGAACTTATAAAATGATTTCATTTTGATTTTGGTAATCAAATAGTTAAAAAATAATATCATATCACATGCTTTGAAATTAGAGAAAAAGTTTCCATAAACACCATTTACGATGTTATTTTGAAGCTATTTGAGTACTAAAATTAAAATCACATTATTTTACAGAATCTAACGTAACATCTAACTGTTTACATTAGTATTTTATTAATGTTTGTGCGTCAAAAATTAACATAAATTATGTTTATAAAATTTAAAGACTAAATAAAAATAATTAAAATTCTAAAAACTAAATTAAGATTCACTTACAAATTCGTACACTAAATTAAATATTATCTCTATATTCATACATATAAAACAACGCAATAACCCAGTTTGTTTTTACCCAAATAATCACGTTGATTTAATCCGATCTTAACAGAAAATGTTACTTGTATAACAAAATTCAATTTTTGGTCAACCTTTAATATTATTTAATTTTTTTTAATTAAAATATATTCTTATTTTTTAGGATACACATGCATTTATATTTAAGATTAATTTAAATTTTAAAAATGCCAATAATTTATAACTCAAATGACATAGTCTTTTCATACTTAATTAAGAGGTTGCGGGTTCGAAATGGTAAAAAAAATTTAAATTTTAAAAATTAAAATTTCTCTAACTTCCTACCCACTTCATAGTTAGTTATTATTTCCTTTTTTTATGTTTCTTCTCTTTCTGTAATACAGTTTTTTCTTTCTGCAGAAAAAAAGAATTCAAAATCAATGTGCATTTAGAAAAAAATTAATCTCTTATTGTATCTTTGATAAAATACAGAATCTGTTTTACGACTTTTTAGTGATGAATGGTCGAATATAATTATATACACAAACTATTTTTAATATTATAACAAACTCTAACAAATTGAACGACATAACTTAGAATTTTCAAAAGATTCAGAATGATCGAAATGCAATTTTAGAGTTTATTACAACCCTTGCGGTGGTTGTAATTTCTTTTTCAATTGTAACACATCTAAAATTATTAAGTTATACAAAAAATATTTTTGAAACACATTTAAAATTATAAATCTAAAATTTAAATTTAAACATTAAAAAATAATTGTAACACATCTAAAATTATGAAGTTATACAGAAAATATTTTTGAAACACATCCAAAATCATAAATCTAAAATTTAAATTTAAACATTAAAAAATAATTGTAACACATCTAAAATTATGAAATTATACAAAAAATATTTTTGAAACACTTCCAAAATACAGAAATTGCACATGCAAAAATAATTTAACATTGCAATATATATAAAATTCTTTTCAGGTCATTTTATTCGATTTTTTATTTCAAAAAAAATAAAAAATATATACAGAATAATAAAAAAAAGTAATAGTGTCAGAGGCCCATCCAAACCTTAGGTAAGTTTTTGGCGTGGACGAACGGCGACGAAGATGAGTGTTGACGAAAGGGAATGCAGCGTTATGAATGAACGTCGAGGAGGAGCAAGAAAGCGTCGAGGATGAGCGCGGAAGAGGAAGGTGGCGCGGATGAACGGCAGCAGAGGGTGACTTCTCTGGGTTTCGATGTGCGCCTCTGGATTTTGAATGTGGGGCAAACGTGACTTCTCTGCTTCTTTGAGTGTTTTGTACGGGTTTAGTTAATAATTAGATGATTTAAGGTTTATTTTAGAATTTTAAAATTAAAATTTTAAATTTTAAATAATTTAATTTTTAGATATATATTTAAATTATAATATATTAATAATTAAATATATTAAATCTAACATAGAAATTTAAAATTTAAATTTTAAATTTTAAATTTCAGTTTTATTTAGTTTGTATTTTAAATATGTATTTAATTTTAAAAAGACACTAAATCTATTCATAATTTTTAGATAATGTTTGTTTTAATTTTTTTTAAATTATTGTAGTAAAAGATTGAATATTGTACCATTTTTAAAAAATACCTAATTAAATTGTTTCTTAACTTATGCTGTCGTAGTATTAGTTAATATGTTAGAATTTCTTAACCCAAAATTATTCATGATAAATTATTATATATATATATAAGAGCGAAAATATATATATCTAAATTTTTGAACATGATTGAAAGTGTTTAACTTTTAGAATTTTTTGATTTTCCTCGATCAAAATCTATCAAAATTTTATTTTAGGTTGAATATATAGCAACTCTCTAATAAAATAAGAGTTACAAAATGATTTTAGTATATTGAGACCAAAACCCTAAAATTCTATTTATACTTAACTATTGATTCTTATTAAATCTTGAAGACCTAGGTAAAATAAAATATTTAGTTTATTCTTATTTAAATTTAAATAAAAAATAATAATAATTTATTCTATTTTATATTTATATTTTTAATAATAATTGAGATAAATTACTTATATAATTCATATAATATAAAATAGCTAATATAATTAAAATCAATTATATATATTGTACATAAATCAATTAAAAAATTATAATTTCCTATCATAATAATATTTGTAGATTGATTTTATTACTTCGGTTTGAATTAGACTCATAGTTTGATTATTTTTCATTTAACCTTTATTTTCTAAAAATTTGATTTCTGTTGTTAAACAAAATAAATTATACCTTTTACTTTTAGCAAACAAAATAGTTAACTATAAGTTGTTTAAACTTTTTAACTATTAATTTTGCAAAATATTATTTATACAGAATTTTAGGAAAATTTTCTCAAATAAAATAAAAAAATTGTTATTTCTCAAAAACAATTTTTCCGTATTTATTTACTGAGACCCAACTTCTTTAATTGTTTGGACGACGCAATAGCAAATTCGCAAATTTCATGAAAATAGTAAACTCGTCCAGGTTAACAAACTTATTTCTGTTTTTGTACAATTTGGATTGTATATATTTTTATTTTTTAAATTAATATAATTTTATTCATATAATTTAAAATTTAAATAAATATAATTTAAATTAATAATTTAATTTAATTTGATAAAAATAAATATAATAATATTATTATACTCATATAATTAATTATATTTATTTAATTTTAAATTAAAAATTAATATAATATACTATTATACTCGTATTATATTTTCAGTAACTTTACACTCCTAGAGAAATAATAATTATAAGGCCAGTTTAAATTATATGTTTATATGATATATACTTTTAAGGGTGTGAAAAAAATAAAATCTTTAAAAATTCAAAAAGTCCATAGATGTATTTAATTTTCTTTTTAATTATTGGTATAAACCGATCAAAACTTAACAAAGGCCTTTATTATTGGGATTACACTCTTATCAGTTGCCAAGGCCGTGTGGAACAATATATTATATTAGTGTATCAAATTTTGGTAGTAAATTAAATTTAATAGAGTCGCTTTATCATTTGCCAAGTGCGTGCTACTATAATTTGAATTTAATTGATTTGATTTAGTAGTATTTTTACCCTTTTTTTAATAAATCAACTTTAATTAATTTAATTTATTGTGCTCTTAACTAATTTGAATTTAATCCAGTTAATTTTATTCGATTTATATAAAAGAGTACTGCTATATATACAAGTCTTTTTGGCATATAAGTCACTTACTTAACGCGAACGTGAAATCACGTTGTTCTTTTTTGTATCCCGCGTTTCTCCTCTTCCTCCTCCTTTTCCTTCTTCTTCTCCTTTTTCTTTTCCTTCTTCTTTGCGTTTTTCCTCATTTTTCTTCGCGTGTTTCATTTTCATCGTCGTTTTTTATTACTGTTGTTGTTGCATTTTTTTCTCCTCCTCTTTCTATTGATTTTGCAACATTATGTATTTTTTTCTCCTTTGTTTGATTTTTTCCTTCTAAAAAAAATTATGAGAATATGAAATAAGAAGATGAAGAAGAAGCAACAGAAGATGAGGAGGAGAAAGAGGAAGAGTTTTGAATTATGCAAAACTTATCAGCACACATACACCGAAACTTCTTAAACAATACACTCGAATCTCTTCGTGTTACACCCAAATATCTTCGTATTACACCCAAATTTGCTGTAAATACAGAAAAATGTTTCCTCTAATGCTGCATTTTTTTTTCTTCTTTTTTTCCTTATTTCTTTCTTTTTTTTAGTTGGATGAATGTAAGTTTATCATCTTCCAAGAAATTTTACAGCATTATGTGCTTCTTCTTCTTTGTTTGATTTTTTTTTGTTTTTATTCTTATTAAAAGAGTAAAACAAGAAGAAACTTAGGAATGTAAAATAAAAAAAAAAGATGAATAAAAAAGAAGAAGAAGATAGTGATGATGATGAAAAAAAGAAGAAGAAGCACCAGAATATGAGGAGGAGGAAGAGGAAGATTTTGAATTATGCAGAACTTATCAGCACACATACACCGAAAATTCTTAAACAATATACTCGAATATCTTCGTATTACACCCAAATATCTTCGTGTTATACCCAAATTTGCTGCAAATACAGAAAAATGTTTCCTCTAATGCTGCATTTTTTCTTATTTCTTTCTTTCTTTTAGTTGAATGAATGTAAGTTCATCATCTTCCAAGTAATTTTGCAGCATTATGTGTTTCTTCTTCTTTTTTGTTTGATTTTTTTTTGTTTTTATTCTTATTAAAAGATGATGAGTTTGGAAAACTCTAACTTAAATTGATGATGTTCAAACATTATTAACAGCAAAATTATTAATTTATCTTTGATCAATATATGTTTAATTAAAATAATTTTTGCTGTGCAGTTTCCTTTATGGGCCGAATAGAGAAGAACAAATTTAAATAAGCCCATTGGAATAATTCTCATTCAGCCTTGATGTTAAATTATTGTGATCATAGTGGCTGAAACTATGTTTTGTTTAATTGGGCCAAATTGATCCAGTACTTGTTGCAAGCCCAAGTTAAACATATTTTGCCATACACTCCTATGCATGATCCGAAAACAATTCATCAGGAAAGCAAATGTTGATATTTGCCTATGCCCTCCAACGGATCTCAATTCTAACCATGTGATGGATTTCAAATTCATTCAATTATCATTTATTGCAAGGGAACTATGAGAGAGAAATTGACAAATTGATATGATGGTGATTAGCAATGCTACACGCTACTCCACTTAAGGGAAGTAAAAGCAACTCACTTTAATTAATTTATTCAAACACACTTGATTGCTTTTCTTCATACTTTCTTCTCTCTCATCTCTTTCTTTCTCTTCGGTCCTTACACAGCAAACCATGGAGACTTTGAGCTATCAAAAAGAAGGGAAGGCAAGCTACAAGACCATCTCAATGATGGCAAGAAAACATAAAAAAATGTAGTGGCTAAGATCTGCAACCATGAAAGGAAAGATATGGTGATGAGATTTTGGCTCCTCTATACCAAAAATGGAGAAGGAGATTCGGCCAGTAAGGAGAAGATTTTGGAGGAGATGGCTTGTCATTGCTTTTGGGTTCACTCATCACAGAAGGTAGTTAGGGTGGCTACGTGAGGAAGGAAGCAAAAGTGGAGCAGAAGAAGTCATCATCATCATGAAGCATCAAGGGCCAGAAATCCATCTCGGAGAGCAAGCCAAGGATGGAGCGCTCGGATTGATGAAGAGTGATGACCAAGGAAGGACTAGAGGTAATTGCATGTTGGGTTTTGCATGGGTTATCTCTTCTCTCTCTGGCCGAACCGGTTTTTGTTCTTGGAGAAGAAGAAGTTGGCTTGGTTTTTGGCTTCAAAAGTGGAGGCTTCCCTCTTCTATAAAAAGAGAGAACATCCACTGTTTGGAGCAAGGAGAAAGTGTGAGAGTGCAAGGCACATGGTTCTCAGAGCTACCTGAGCTAACAGATTTCTCTTCTCCTTCAATGTATTATGTTTTGTATTTTTCTGTTTAATTTTTTAATGTCTTGAGTCTCATGGAAAAAGGCAAACAGTGAGGTTTGTAAGAAAAAGCCATAGAGCGAAAAAAGGCAGAGAGTGCAAAATTAATAGAAAAAGCCATAGATGTCCTTAGAGTTCCTTTGTTCATCTACACATATTTCATGATTCTGTGGGAATCTCCTTGTAAGTTGGGTTAGCACTTTACAGTATGTAATCAAGAAGATTATAGTGAAATTCCATCATGGTTGTGATGGAGACTGGATGTAGGCTGCACTGCACTTAGCAGCTGAACCAGGATATATCTGAGTGTAATTTTCTCTCTTCTCTACTCCATTTTTGTTTCTACTGCACAGGAGCTAAAACTAAAAATATCTCGTGTCAAGTGACGAGACAAAAATAAAAGTCTCGTGGCTAGGGACGAGAGAAAAATCAAAAAGTCTCCTGAAGACCAGCAAGTGTTACTGAGCGAAAAAGGGGGCTAAGATTCAACCCCCATTCTCTTAGCCACTGAAAATAATCAATTGGTATCAGAGCTTGGTCTCAAAGAGAGCAAGCTTTGCAGCTTGGAGAAAAGATCCAGATGGCAGAAAGCAGTGGCTCTAATCTGGTGTCCTACAACCTTACAGAAGAACAGTCAAGCAACAGACCGCCTCTTTTCAATGGGAAAAACTATACCTATTGAAAAGAAAGAATGAAGATCTTTTTGCAAGCAGTAGACTATAGACTATGGAAGATCATCCTGGAAGGTCCTCAATTTCTAACTAACACAAGTGCTGAAGGAGTAATCACTCTTAGACCAGAAGCAAGCTGGACCGAGGAAGATAGGAAGAAGGTGGAACTAAATGCCAAGGCTGTCAACTTGCTCAACTGTGCTATCAGCTTCGAGGAATACCGGCGGGTATCACGATGCACAACGACAAAGGAAATCTGGGACAAACTGCAAATCACTCAAGAAGGAACCACCATTGTAAAGAAGACTCGGACAGATATGTTGAACAGAGAGTATGAAATGTTTGCAATGAAGGAAGGAGAGTCTATTGATGAACTGTTCAAATGATTCAACATCATCATTGTTGGCTTAGATGCTCTGGGAATTACGTATCCTGATTCTGTGCTTGTGAGGAGGGTGTTGAGATGTCTCACAAAAGAGTGGGAAACAAAAGCATTAATTATTTCTGAGAGCGGTAGCTTAGATTCCATGACATGTGATGATTTGAGAGGAAACCTTCTTGCTTTTGAAAATACTTATTTGAAAAAAGATTCAAAAAAGAAAGGAATTACTTTTTCTTCTGTAACTAACCCTCTGGATGATGAATTCAGTGATAACTCCTCTGAAAATGAGTTTGTGTTATTTGCCAAAAAATTCAGGAAAATGGTAAAGCTCAAAGGCAAAAGCAGCAGCTCAAGGAAAATGAAGAAAGACCTTAGCAAAGTAACTTGTTACAACTGCAAGGAAGTGGGACATTTTAAATCTGATTGTCCCAAGTTAAAGAAGGAGGAGAAGCTAAAAAGAAGAAAGAAGAAGGGACTGATGGCTTCATGGGAAGATTTGGAAAATGACTCAGATGATGATGATGAGGAATCTGAAACAAAGTCTCAACCATGCCTTATGGCTGACCTTGTTGAGCAGGTAATTGTTCCCAACCCTGACACTGAATCTCTTCATCTTATGATAGATCATCTTTCTGAAAAAATAAGATACTTTTTGATGGATAATCAAGAACTTGAACAACAAATTATCATCCTTAAAGCAGAAAACGGATTTTTAAAAGAAAAGCTAAGGGAGGCCGAAACTGCTTGTGATCTTGTTGAAGAAAATAAGCAGTTAAAAGCCCAACTTAGGAGCTGTGAAAGTGACCATTCGGTTGTTGCATATGTTGATTGTTTTAGAAGGAATGAAGATTTGCTTAAAGAGGTCAAAAGGCTTAAAGAAGACTTAGCCAAGTTTACACAAAGTTCTGAAAATCTAAATCAAAATTTGGCTAGCCAAAAACCTCTTTATGATAAAGCTGGCTTGGGGTTTCATAAATCTTTTGAAAAATCTAATTTTGAAAATATTGCTTCATCCTCCAATGATACAAGATTTCAAAACCCAAGAAGCTTTAACAAAACAGCAACTCCAAGATTTTGTAGACTATGTAACCAAAATGGACACTTTTCCATACAATGTTTTTTTGGTGAAAGGATGATAGGTGAAAAAGTTTACAAGGTTGTTTTTTTATTATAATAGCTTAGGACATAAGAGATGGTTTAACGTGAAAGGATCCAACAAAATTTGGATACCTAAGGTCACTTGAGCTTGTTTTGTAGGTATGCCTAGCATCCAAACGGAAAGAAAATATGTGGTATATGGATAGCGGATGCTCTAGGCATATGACCGGAAAGACAACTTTCTTCATAAAGCTTGATGAATATGATGGAGGACTTGTCACTTTCGGTGATGATGCAAAAGGAAAAATAGTGGCTGTTGGGAAAGTTGGTAAAAACTTTTTATCTTGTATAAATGATGTCCTTCTTGTAAATGGTTTGAAACATAATTTACTTAGTGTTAGTCAACTGTGTGATTTGGGTTTTGAAGTTATTTTTAGGAAGTTTGTATGTTTGGTTGTTTGTAAGAAAACTGGAGATATTTTATTTGAAGCTAAAAGATGCAATAATGTGTATGGATTAACTCTTGAGGACTTGAAAGAACAAAATGTGACATGTTTCACATCTCTTGAATCTGAAAAATGGCTATGGCATAGAAAGTTGGGTCATGCAAGCATGTACCAAATTTCTAAGCTAGTTAAGAAAAATCTGGTTAGAGGAATTCCAAATATCAAATTTGATAAGGATCTTTCTTGTGATGCTTGTCAATTGGGCAAACAAGTAAAATCCTCTTTTAAACCAAAAGATGGAATTTCAACCAAAAGGCCATTAGAGATGTTACATATTGATCTTTTTGGTCCAACAAGAACTCAAAGCTTAGGAGGTAAACACTATGGTCTTGTGGTGGTAGATGATTACTCTAGATTTGGTTGGGTGCTTTTTCTTTCTCATAAAAATGATGCTTTTCATGCCTTCTCCACTCTTTGCAAGAAAGTTCAAAATGAAAAAGATTTAAAAATTGCCCATTTAAGAAGTGATCACAGAAGAGAATTTGAAAACCAAGATTTTGAAAAATTCTGTGATGACTTAGGAATTTTTCATAATTTTTCATGCCCTAGAACACCTCAACAAAATGGGGTGGTTGAGAGAAGGAATAGAAGCCTTCAAGAGATGACTAGGGCCATGCTTTGTGAGAATGAGATTCCTAAATTTTTATGGGCAGAAGCTGTGAATATGGCTTGTTACATTTTGAATAGGACAATCATTAGAAAAAGGGTTGAAGAAAACCCGTTATGAGCTACGGAAAGGAACCCCTCCAAATCTTAAGTACTTTCATATTTTTGGATACAAATGCTTTGTACTTAACAATAAAGAAAACCTTGGAAAATTTGATCCAAAATCCTATGAAGGAATGTTTGTTGGATATTCCACCACAAGCAAGGCCTATAGAGTTTATCTCAAAGAGCATAGAACCATGGAGGAATCCATACATGTTACTTTTTGTGATTCTAATTTAATTCCCAGTACTGTGATAGATAATGATTCAGATGGTGAAGAAGCTGGAACAAGTAAAGAAAATCCCAAATCTGCTCAAAATGAGGAATCTG
This sequence comes from Arachis hypogaea, assembly GCF_003086295.3. Lineage (NCBI taxonomy): Eukaryota > Viridiplantae > Streptophyta > Magnoliopsida > Fabales > Fabaceae > Arachis > Arachis hypogaea. Next base: position 125,714,056 of record NC_092055.1, on the reverse strand, counting down.
CCAGTCCAGTTTTGTCTCGTCAGATTGGAGGAGACATTTTCATTTTATCTCCTGAGCAGACACGAGAAACTGAAATAGTGAGACCACCAGAAACTCATCAAAGCTCAACACCACTTCGAAGCCTAGAGAATGGAAGTCTATGAGGGGTTATCCTCATGACTTCATAATTGGTGATCCCTCTCAAGGAGTAACAACAAGATCCTCCACCAAAAGGCAATCCGAACCAAACAATTTTGCCCTCTTGTCACAAATGGAGCCCAACAATGTCAAACAAGCTCTTGAAGATCCATCTTGGGTCAAAGCAATGCAAGAAGAGCTTGCTCAATTCGACAAGAATGAGGTTTGGACACTAGTACCTCATCCGGATGGTAAGAAAGTTACAGGTACTAAGTGGGTGTTTAAAAATAAACTTGGTGAGGATGGCGCAAGGTTACGATCAAGAGGAGGGTATAGATTTTGATGAGTCTTTTGCTCCGGTAGCTAGAATGGAAGCAATTAGGTTGCTTCTTGCCTATGCTGCCCATAAAGGTTTCAAAATATTTCAAATGGATGTTAAATGTGCTTTCCTTAATGGCTTTATTGATAGAGAAGTGTATGTGGCACAACCCCCCAGTTTTGAAGATAAAGAGTTTCCAAATCATGTTTTTAAACTATCTAAGGCTCTTTATGGTCTTAGACAAGCTCCAAGAGCTTGGTATGAAAGGCTTAGTGCCTTCTTGTTGGAAAATCAATTTCAAAGGGGTACCACCGATACTACTTTATTTATTAAAGCATCTAATGAAGATATACTCCTTGTTTAAGTTTATGTTGATGACATTGTGTTTGGATCGGCCAACGTATCTTTGTGCGAAGAGTTTGAAAAACTCATGACTAGTGAGTTTGAGATGAGTTTATTGGGAGAGCTAACTTTCTTTCTTGGCCTTCAAATTAAACAAACTCCTAGTGGTACCTTTATTCACCAAGGAAAATATGCAAAAGAACTTATCAAAAAGTTTGGCCTAGAAAACTCCAAACCAATGGGTACACCAATGCATCCTAATACAAAACTTGAAAAGGATGATGATGGTCAAAATGTGGATGAAACAAAGTATAGAGGAATGATAGGTTCACTTATGTACCTTACCTCCTCTAGACCGGATATTGTCCAAAGTGTGGGTGTATGTTCAAGATTTCAATCTCACCCAAAAGAATCACATCTTTCGGCCGTTAAGCGCATCATTAGATACATTAAGGGAACTAGTGATTATGGCTTGTGGTATCCTAAAACTGATGACTTTTGTGTAGTAGGGTTTTGTGATGCAGATTATGCGGGAGATAGGGTGGATAGACGGAGTACATCCGGCATGTGTTGCTTCCTTGGAATCTGTGTCCCTCATACTTGGTGAATCTTGATTCTCTAGCTGCCAAAGGAATCAATTTACATCCTCTGTTTGACAATCTCAAATGGTCTCCATTGCTCCTCATTCACAAAATGGTTTACCCAGGGTTGGTAAGGCTATTTTATGCTAATCTGAGATTGACTGATGGTAGTCTTCACTCCTACGTGAAGCGTGTGCATATCACTCTGAATGCTGAGACCATTGGCTCTGCCCTTGGATACACGGATGAAGGACCGAGGGTATACATGACTGATAAATGAGATGCACACGTTGGGGTCACATACAAACAAGTTCTTCAACATATTTGTAAAAATCTATCTGGACTAGATGGTACTGTCCCTACTCACAAGGCATCTGTGTCCCTCATACTTGGTGAATCTTGATTCTCTAGCTGCCAAAGGAATCAATTTACATCCTCTGTTTGACAATCTCAAATGGTCTCCATTGCTCCTCATTCACAAAATGGTTTACCCAGGGTTGGTAAGGCTATTTTATGCTAATCTGAGATTGACTGATGGTAGTCTTCACTCCTACGTGAAGCGTGTGCATATCACTCTGAATGCTGAGACCATTGGCTCTGCCCTTGGATACACGGATGAAGGACCGAGGGTATACATGACTGATAAATGAGATGCACACGTTGGGGTCACATACAAACAAGTTCTTCAACATATTTGTAAAAATCTATCTGGACTAGATGGTACTGTCCCTACTCACAAGGCTCTTGGACCAACCAACTCACTGCTGCACCGCATCATAACTCACATTCTCACCCCACAGAGTGGCTCTCATAACAGGATAACAGTATCTGATTGTCTCATAATCTTTGCTCTCGTTACTTCATCTTCTATTTCATTTAGTTATCTCATGATTAGACATATGTGGGAGTCTATAAAGAGTACCAAAAAGGCTAATTTACCTTATGGAATATTTTTCACGTGTATTTTTGAGTACTTTAAGGTAGATTTAACAAATGAGGATGTAGAGAACAAAGTCTTTATGATCAAAGGAGGCGGCGCTGTTAAAAAGGGAAAGAAATCTATGACTTCTGATGATGATTTTGAAAGTCGGCCAGAATCCTCCAAGGCAACCGAATCCTTCAGAGACATTCTCACAGAATTCTCTCACATGTCCGAACTCATAGTACAATTTCATAGGTTAGCACGCAAACTAGCATATGAAAATGAGTCGGCTTGGAAGAAATGCAAAGATAGGGTCGGTCTAATGCTGGAAAACCTTGAGGATGAAGTGGGTAGTGAGGCAGAGGCCGAAGAATCTGACTTTAATCTCTCTGATGATTAAACTTATGTTTACTGTTTGATATTGGCACACTTAGACTCAATCTGTTACTTTGTTTTGTTGGGTTGAATACTGCTAGTAGTATAACTCTGTGATACTTTATGAACACTTTTGGATTATATTTCGGGTTATATTCTGCATACTCTGTTTTCCATGATAATTTTTTTTGCAGGTGCCCCTTTGATGACAAAAGGGGGAGAAAGAGCTGAAAATTGAAATCTGAAAAAAACAGGGATGAAATTTTCTTTTTTGAAAATTTATGATCACCCTTGTTAAAAGAATACATCTGATGCTTGAACAAGCATGTTGATAATATTGATATTACATTTGCTTCACTGTGATTGCTGCTATTGGAAATGCATTTGGTTTATAATGTTTGACAATGCATTTGTTTTGATGAATGCCTGGTTGTTGATTTATCTTGATGAATATGCATGCCTCTTTTGAAATAAGAATATTCTGATTCATCTTGGTAAACATGATGGCTTGATAACTTATTTTTGGCAGTTCTTTTAAACTATGTAAAATATAACAGCTGCCATGTTTGATGTGATCATGTGTGTTTCAAAAATATTTTCCTTACCATAATCATATTGCTCTGATATCTTGATTGAAAAATATTTGAAAATCTTTTGAACAATTTTTTGTACTAAATTGATATGTATAAAGTTTGAGCAGAAAATTAATTTATGATAACAAATAAGTTTTGTATATCATTCAAATCTACTCATAAATCAAGCATTTAGCATCATGTAATGAATATGCTAAATAACATTGTTACTTGAAGCTTGATTAAATTTTTATAGGTTAGTGCTTCCTTTGGTAAAAAATGGCATATATTAAGGGGGAGCCATGTAACAATTTGAAAGGGGGAGAAATACAAATCTTCAAAGGGAGTACTCTATACTCTAATTCTTTAATTTCCTTACATTTCAATTTTAATAATGTTTGTCATCAAGGGGAAGATTGATGAGTTTGAAAAACTCTAACTTAAATTGATGATGATCAAACATTATTAACAGCAAAATTATTAATTTATCTTTGATCAATATATGTTTAATTAAAATAATTTTTGCTGTGCAGTTTTCTTTATGGGCCGAACAGAGAAGAACAAATTTAAATAAGCCCATTGAAATAATTCTCATTCAGCCTTGATGTTAAATTATTGTGATCATAGTGGTTGAAACTATGTTTTGTTTAATTGGGCCAAATTGATCCATTACTTGTTGCAAGCCCAAGTTAAACATATTTTGCCATACACTCCTATGCATGATCCAAAAACAATTCATCAGGAAAGCAAATGTTGATATTTGCTTATGCCCTCCAACGGATCTCAATTCTAACCATGTGATGGATTTCAAATTCATTCAATTATCATTTATTGCATGGGAACTATGAGAGAGAAATTGACAAATTGATATGATGGTGATTAGCAATGCTACACGCTACTCCACCTAAGGGAAGTAAAAGCAACTCACTTTAATTAATTTATTCAAACACACTTGATTGCTTTTCTTCATACTTTCTTCTCTCTAATCTCTTTCTTTCTCTCCGGTCCTTACACAGCAAACCATAGAAACTTTGACCTATCAAAAAGAAGGGAAGGCAAGCTACAAGACCATCTCAATGATGGCAAGAAAACATAAAAAAATGTAGTGGCTAAGATCTGCAAAAGAGAAAAATAACGAAAAAGAACGTGCAGTAACGGCACGAAGAAGAACGTACACGCGTAATATAAATGACTTGTATAAATTTATATTAAAAAATGACTTGTATATGGAGAATAATTATATATAAAGATGTTCAAGATACGACGTGTAATCAATTCTAGTTTAAGATATCTACATAATTTTAAGTTTCATTTATTTTATCAACGTGAATTATTCCAAATATTAGGTGATATATATTAATTAGAAAGTGATACATAATTATCCACTAAAACTAAAAAATATTTATTATTTTAACTTTAACCATAGCCATAATTTATCTCAAAATCTTGTATTTCAATAGTGCATAATTATATATGACCCACACTCCTCACAAAAAAGGGCTACTATTATCTTACTTTCTTTCTTAGTTATTTGCATGAACTTCAAGGGAGTAAACAACTAATTAGGTAAATAGAGATCATGTGGTTCGGTTCTTTATTTCATGTTATGATATGAATAATAATAATTTTAAAATAAAAAATATTATATACACATTAAAAATCAACCATAAAATTATTTACAGTGTATTTGTCTATTAAATATATATTGTTTAATTTATTTTTAATATATATTTTAAATTTTAACATATATTTTATTCCAATAACTGAAATTTTTGTGTTTGACGCAGTATAATTGTTTTAGTTATGGTCATTGTAAGTAATAATGCATGCGATTTATTTGCACAATTTGAATATCTTTATGTAAATCTCTATCGTCCACTTTAACTGTTGTCCAACAGATACTAAACTATATTGGTACTGATTTAGTTATTGGCATAGTAACTAGGACAATTTTTTTTTCTTTTTGAAGTATTTTATTTTAAAGAAAAAAAATGTTTACAAATCAGTCTGAGAATTCAGAACTTGAAGTAGTAAAATACTATAGAAGTATAGTTCCTCTCTAGTTTGAAACTTTTTCAAGATTTGAAACTGTTAATTTTGTAAAATAAATAAATAAATAATAAAATAAAAAATTCCAAAAACTAATCTCAATTGATTTTGACCTGAACTAATAAGCATTACGTCTTATGATGTGTATACAAAAATAGCCACCTATATAAATTATACATTAAAATATAAAAAATATATAAAATAATACATTTATTTATGCATAAATACATGCATGATATTCGATTTAGTAGCTCATTTTATACGTATAAATTCTTTTTATGTATAGTCGATAATTATATACCTTATTGATTTTAAATGTCTATCAATTTAAATTTTAGTAAATAAAAAGTAGTCTATTTAGATACAATTTATATAGATACATTTAAATTTTAATTAAAAAATAACATATGATGATCCAGAAATTCAGGTGAGTTAGTTAACTAGTGATCTCAAACTAACAATAATGCAACCTCCAATAGCAATGGCTGACTTGAGCATTCTAATCCATTAATCCAGCTTCCGAATCCAAATATCTTCTCACAACTAATAATGAGTGAATCCCAAACAAAGAGGAACAACAATTAACATAAAAATCAAATTTAAGATTTTTCATTCCTTTGGTATATTCCTGTCAACCAAGTTTACCCGAGTGGGTAAAAGTTATGGGAGCATAAAAAACACATGAAGCACGTGTGATGAAAAATTAATATTGAAAATATATTATTAGTTTTCAAAACTAATAATATGACGTTTAAAAATAGTCTATGAACTTAAAAATAGTTATCATGTATTTGTTTGTATTTTTATATATTTTTTGATACATTTTTAACAAATTAATCAATCATTAGAATTATTAACTAATTTTATCATAATAAAGTAATTAAAATTTTTCAATGACAGTAACATAATATTTTTTTTAAAACAGCAAAAATACGTATGTTTATACAATTGTTATTGGTTATTGATTTTTGAGTATATGTAATATAATTGTATATCGTTTATTATTAATTTTAAAATTAGAAAAAAAAGACATAAATTCTTAACCTTTTAATCGAAGACAAATACGTCTCTCAGGATTAAAAAATACAAAATAATTCATCACTATTTGAAACACGTGATAATAGAACATTCGTGCAATCTCTTTAGCCAAATGTAATGGAGTTAGCTATTGTGGTGCTTATGTGGTTGTGACGGTGTTACGTGTCTGTTATAGTGCATTGGCATCAAGTTTCAAAAAATATTAGGACAAATAGGTCTTTTAATGACTAGACAACGTCATTTTGGGAGCTGCGCTAATTTTTTAAATCGAAGGCAAACTCCATTGCAGCACCATTGATGTCATTTTTGTTAGAGCTTGTGAGGGGTATTGTGTCGTGTTTCATGGCAAGTGAATGAGCTTCCTCGAGTACACGACGAGTCTCATTGTCATTCACCATTAAACGTGTACAAGGTGAAGATGAGAAAGATAACATTGCTTCGATGTGCAGTGTGGAGTTTATGCCATTTTGTACAAGTGGAGGAGGCCGACAAGTCCTAACAAATTGTTTCTCAGATGCCCCTTCTATAAAGTAAGATGGCTATGTTGTTGATTTTGATTAAATTGATTTAGTTCATTAAAATTTGGTTTTGATCATGAATTTGTAGCTGAAAATTCCAGCTCACTGCAAGTCACTACAAGAAAAAAATTGAGTACTTTGAATTTATCGTCGGATTCATCAAATAAATCTACCGCTAAAATGATTACCGGCAGATTTATTTTGTTCGACACTAACTACCAGCGAATTTTCCATCGATCTTTTCAATGGATTTGGCGAGATTGTGTTGATGGTTACCCTCGGATACATCCGACAGTAACTTTGGCGCCGTTTCACGTGTTCAGGTGCCAAGTTACCATCGAATTTATCCGACGTAAATCCTATGATAATGTTAATTTTATTTTTAAAATTTTTTTGGCACAGTTAAGCCACGATTAGTAGACTCTTGTTAACAAAATTGTTAGTAGAAATTTAAAGTTGCCAGAAATGGTCTGAATAAAATTAAATGTCACAAAGATAGAATACAATGAAGTAAACAAATAAAAATGCATAAAACCCTAAAACCTATAGATCCCAGTAATCTTCGTCGTCGTCGGCGACGGTGTCGTGGTCCCCCTGCTGAGGCAGCCGAATAGGTGCTGCCGTCGGTGCCTTACCAGCAGCACCGCTGCCTCCAACGCACATCTGCTGGCTGTGCTCCTCCAGTTTCTCTGTCAGGTCTGAGCTGACGGTAACGCGTGCAAGAATCTCTTGATATCTCTGCTCAGACTGCTCCGCCTGCTGGTGAAGCTCCTGTGTTAGATTCTGCACCTCCTCTCTCAAGTCAACAACTTTTTGGGGATTAGCAGGGCTGGTGGCAGAGGCAGAGGAAGCCGCCAACGCAGAGGAGCGGAGGCCACTGGTGAGGAACTATCCTAACCTGAAGCGGCAATTCTTATGGGGTTCAGAGGCGGTCTTGCGCCAAATCCTATCAGGATCCACCACTGAGGTCTTAGAGCGGGCTTCTCGGCCCCACTAGGTGGCTAAGATTGCTAAGTCGCAGCCTCCAACTCTTGCGTGTACTCCTTCTACATCATACACCTTAGTTTTGATTAGGATAATAGTTAAATAATTGACTTTAAACTAAAGAAAGTTGCAAATTAGGATTAATTTAAACTCACACAATGGGTTGTAGACCGCTCATCAGCAAATCTCTCCTTGTTTGTCTTCAAAGTATGGGTATACTTGAAGGTCTCTGCCAGTGTCGCCTCACGATGCAATGACTTAGACTACAAATTAATATATCAACTAAGTAATAAAATAAACGAATAAATTAAACAATGGCAAATAAATATATAGGAACCAAAATATAGAAAATCTTAATTCTAATTTCAAAACATAATTTTAAGTTTTTTCATATCACTAAAAATGTTATAAAAATTTCGACAGAGTCTCTCCTAAAATTCGGATTTAGCATACCCTTGAAGGGTTCCATCCAAACCAAATATCCATCAACCCTACTCAACTTATTAATTTTTTCAATCATTATTAAGGTAACATACAAACAACTCAAACATTATTAATACAATTAAGAATTTTTCAAACAATTTTAGCAGCAGGAATCAACAAATAACTCGATAATCCAACATTTTTCAGCAATCTCAAAGCCTAATCTAACCTATTCTAACCTATCCTAACCACCTAAATCCACTAAAATAGAAAGTTAATATAAGTAAACTCTACTAACTAATTAATTAACTTGATAATAAAAAAAATTTAACTAACAAAGCAGTTCTATATCAGATCAAGTCAGTTCAGTTCATACAAGACTATATAAGTATATATCAATAAAATGAGGCTAACACCAAAGATTATATTCAAAACAAGAATGCTTATAAATCAGTTACATTCTTATAAAATAAATGAAGAAATTAAAAAACTAATTCAAGTAATTATTAAAATATTAAACAATGCAAAAGTTCTTACTAGTCTACTCTTTGTTTTCATGAAGATCGCCGACCGACCCGTATACCTCGACGACTTGGGCGAAGCCCTGTTAGTGACGTTCGTCAAACGGCGACGCTTAAACCCGTCGTTATCTCTAAGATAGGCCTCCAGTTCACACTTGATGTTTGGACGGATCAATGATGTCAGGTGGTCTTTCCCCTAACAACATCGCTCATCATCTGTTGAAGTCGTTTGTTTGCCCGGTGATCATAGATCTTCTTGATCATGACACTGTGTTCTGCATCCCATATGAATTTCAACTTCACAAAGTGAGTCGCCAAGATTAGTTACTCGGAATAAAATACAGTTCAAATACGGTTAATTGATTCAAACAAAATTGGGTTCTTACCACCCACTTTTGAAACCAGCCTCAGTGGTTTCAGTCGGGATCTGCGTGTAGGTCAGCCATGGGTGGTCGTACATGGATTTAATGACCTCAGATATCTCTTGTGTAGTGCAAGAATTGTGGTTTGGTGCAAACCTGTCAATGAAAAAATCTCCCATTAACAAACACATAAGATAAACAAACTTAATATTAAAACCTTGAACTCACGACTGAATGCCATTGGACCAAATCTTCAGTCGGATGATGGGCGGTGGTAGAAGGGCATCCTGCTCGGGGGCATTGGAGGAATCATCGACTGCGGGCTCTGTCGACGTCGTCGCTGCATCTGTAGAGGGCGTAGCAGAAGGAGACACCCAGTTCGGATTTGGGACCATGATGAATTACTGGTCCGATAGACCGCCTATGACGTCATAGGGATTGACGGGATAGTCGGGGTAGAGAGCGATGACTAGGTAGCCCTAAGGGATTCGGTGAAAGCCTGTCCTCTACTACGACCATGTGACCCATTCGACCTACTTCTGCTACCTGTCATCATGTCTGTACAGCGAATATATTAATAACATAACAAACACCAATAAATAATAACATAAGAAGAAACTTAAGAAATAACAAATAATTCTAAAAGTGTTTTAGTTTAGTAAATTTAAAAAATAGGAAATTACATAGTATTTTAGTTTCAAAAATAATTAAATTAGAATGAATAAGTTTTTTGGTTAGTTTAGCAAACTAACAAGTGCCTATAGAGCAATAAAACACTAATTGCAAGGGAAAAATTTTTCTTTCATAAAAACCAAAATGAATATATAGTTCTCTTGTAAATACCATAAATATTTATCATAACACTAACTTAACAAAAGCAAAAACATAAACTAAGATCAAAATAATTATTCAAATTAATAATTGCATAAAAATACAGCAACCCAACAATTAATTATAACAATTTTGAAAACATAATTTTAATTTTTTTTATTTCACTGAAAATCTTATAAAAATTTCTACAGAGTATCCCCTAAAATTCAAATTTCTCCACCCCCATAGGAGGCAGAGGCAGCTGGAGACGGAGACGAGGACGAGGTGCCGCTCCGTAGTAGCCAACCTCCGTCGGGAGCCTCAAGTGCCACCTTGATACCATTATGCCGATCTGATATCACCAGAATACCCAGTTGCGGAGTCACGTACTGGCGGAGGTGGGATAGAAAAAACGACCACGACTCAGCATTCTCACCCTCCACAAGTGCAAATGCAATCGGCAGGATGTTGGAGTTCCCACCCTGAGCAATCGCAACGAGCAATGTACCCCGTATTTGCCGTACAGATGGGTCCCTAACGGCTTGCAATGCCAGAAGGCCTCAACACATGGTGGGAATGTCCAAAAAAGCCGGTGAAAATAGGCATGCGACTGCTCCACTTGCCCACCCACTCGCATAGGACTCGTCCTCAACACTGCAACACTACCAGGCATCGTCATCTGCACACCTAGTACCCATCGCGGTAACTCATTGTATGACTCATCTCAATCTCCGTAAATCTGTGCCACGATCTTCTGCTTAACCAACCAAACCCTTCTGTAAGTCGGTCTAAAACCGAAATGTGCCCCTGTCGCATTTAGCAGTACCTTGATACACATGGCTGCATCATCTCTAACCATTGGCAGTATGAATGCCGAGATCACATGATAATCAAGAATCCTGTGATCACTCGATATCGACGTGGCCAGACAATTATGAGATCCATTATACTGTTTTACCTTCCAAATACCTCTACACTTGTGGAGACAAATTTGAATCAACCATGTGCACTCGTTGCCAACTTCCTTACACTTCCCAAAGTACTTGTGATAATCGGATTCCACCACTTTGTACTAAATCCCGTGTCAGATGCTATAAGCCTTCACGCTTAACACGGCCTCCTTTTTATCCTAAAACTGCTAACCAACTTGAAACTTCGCTAGCCCTCCGGTACCCTGTGTATCTCTGGCACCAAATCCAATAGGTTCGCCAGGAACCTCCTAATGTCTCATGGCATCCAAGTCCAAAGTTGAAAAGCCCGGGGAGTACTGCTGAGTCCCTGAGCTAGACGCTCCGCCAGCCCCAGCTGGATTACTCGCTGCTATGTCATCACCACTATCATCAGCAATGATGTCCGGCTCCACATCATCATCGTCATCATCATCCCGCAGTATATCGTCTATACCATCCGGTGTTCCACCCTATAATGAAACCGGTGCCGTATCTGTAACACCAACTTCTCCATCACCACTGCGGTTTAGATCATTTGCGAAGGACGGAGAGGCAACCACCATTGCCTCGAGTGCAATCACAGGCACGGATGAAGAAGCACCAACAGGTTTCGAACTAGAACAGGCTGCTGTTGCTGTAGCTTGGGAATTTCGGTTTGAACTTCCTGAATTAGAGACCACATCTACATGCTTGGCCAACAGCTCAGGGGTCCTGACCTTGGAAAACTACCGACGACAATAGAACAGAACCTCCAAATCTTCGTCACTCCTTATGACAAACGAATCGTATTTCACATCATCTCGCAAAACTGGAATCAGAATTCGATAGAATAACTTCTCAACCCGTTTCATGCCTAGCAACCCCAGTTATTGGATTATAGAATTCAAGAACTCAGCGAAGCTCGTTGTAGGTTTCAGTAAAACACTGAGGGGATCCTTATCAGTAAACTTAATTCCAGAACGTGTTTTTTTCTTAATCGACCCTCTATAGTGTACCAACACTAAAAAACTATCCTCACTAGCCATTGTGTTTCACTCTCATGAGGAATTCATGTTCACATCATATTTATATACGTTGGCGTCGCAGTAAATCGAATTTACCTTGTTCGATTTATATGTTCTTGGTAATTCGAATCAGACAAATTCGAATTATATAAGAACAATACGAGGTGTAAATCGAAACAGGTTGTTTCGAATTACTAGGCACGTCACATGCATAATTCGAATCAATATGATTCGATTTACTAGGCCATTTCATGCATGCATAAATCGACTTGATTAGATTTGATTTGCATCTTTGTATAGTAATTCGAATTGATCTGATTCGAATTAGTGTTGGAATGGATAAATCGAATGGGGTCGTTCGATTTATATAAAAACGTCCTATTAAGAGATTCATATAACGTTTTTTTTTTTTTGGATAAATTGTGTAATTTTAGACTCCATTTGATTTAAATATGCATTTTACCCTCAAATTTAATTACAAATAAGTTCATAACTTTTGTAAACTGAATCACGTAAATTCTTGTAGTAACTAGTTTATTTTTCCGAAAAATTTAATTTAAATTATAAATGTTATTTAGTATTATTATAAACTATATATAAAATTATTAAAATAAGTTATAACTTATGATTTCGTATATACTCATTTTGGTATTTTTTTTTTCATTTTTATTTGAAATTGACTCATTTTAATTTCCTAAGATTATTGAGAGTTTAACTATTAAAATTTTGAATCGCATAAAAATACTTAATTTTGATTTGATTTTCGTAATTCGTAATGTAATATATTCAATCAATAAAACTTACGGTTTGAGCAAGTTATTTTTTTATTCTTTGAAAATATATGTTTAATTTTGTGATTTTAAAATATAACTACCAGATTTATTAAAATGATATCTTTTATATTTTACTTTAAGTTTTAATTTTATCATTAGAATTTTATGATTTAAAAAAATTAAGAGTAATTATTTAAATAAGTCTCTAAAAATTTTAAAAGCGGATATTTTAGTTCCTAAGAAAAATTAATACACAAAAACAATCTAAAAATTTTATTATAGTAGACAAATCAGTCCCCAATTTATTTTTAGTTGAAGTAATTACCCAAATCAGTCTCCAATAATTTTAAAAGCGAACATGTTAGTCCCCCAAAAAATTAATATACAGATCAATTTCCAATATTTTTATTCGTTAGATATAACAGTCTCCCGTCCATTTTTTAGCATAACTCACTAAATTCTTTAAGTATTTATTAGAAAAAAATATTAGCAGATATTATAATCAAATTAACTTTTAAGGTTAAGTTAAACGGTTGCGAAAACCGAACCGGTCAATGAACCGGTGAGACGACTGATTCACTGGTTCAGTGGTTCGGCCGGAGTTCAACCGGGGTTCAATCAGTTTAATTAAATATTAAATAAAATTATTAAAAATTTAATATATAATTTTAAATATTTAAACTCAATAATTTCTAAGTCAAAAAATTTTAATATGAAAATAATTTTAGAGATATACTTCAACATTAGACTAAAAGGTATTATACCTCAAAATTTGACATTAGTAATTTTCTTAAAAAATTTATTAATAAGGTTTGGTTAACTAATGTTTACTAGTTAAACATAGACAAAATTACAACTGCACAATTATAAGATCTGATAACACTAAACCAAAAATTAGAGAGATAAACATGGTGGATACAACTTGTTTTTAATGCATAATATACTTTTTTTCTATAATGAAACTAGAAGCACTAATACTGGATAGGTTAAGATGCTCAATAAAAATATTAACAGGATAATATATTCATATTAATTAACACAAAGTCTCTCTGTTATTTAGATATAAATGGTACCAATGAAAACAAAAAATAGGCAAATCAATACAGGAACATATCCGCGAATGCCATGATTGATTGAATTGGGTGAGAAATTTGCCATGGCTTAAGAAGCTGATCCGAATCCAAAATTCTGAAATCCAAATTACAAATTACATACAAAATCCAAAATCCAGAATCCAACCTTTAGAATGATTAATTCATATAATTCAGAATTCAAATCAAGAATACAGAATAATTAATTCATATAATTAACTCTTTGTGATTGCTCCATCTTCAATGTACAAAAAAAAACTAAAATCAGCAAAATAATCAACAAACTCCACCTTAAAACTAAAATCAGCAAACACCACAATAAAATCAGGTAACTTCACAGCAAAATTATGAACAAATTAACTCAGTAAACTTCACGACAAAACTAAAATCAGCAAACTCCACAATAAAATCAACAAACTCCACAGAAAATTATGAACAAAATTAATTCAGCAAACTAATTAACTATTATCACAGAAAATTATGAACAAAATTAACTATTATCAGAGGGAGCTCAAACAGGGGAGAAAGGAGACACATCGGCGAAGAGGAAGGGGAGTGCTTACCGGCGGCAAAGAAGAAGAGGAGTGACGGCGGCGACAGAAGAGATGGCGACACCGGCGAATACAGAGAAAGAGCTCGAACAAATAAATCATGAACAAATAACCTCAGAAAATCAAAAATCAAAATTATGAATCCAGAAAATCAAAATCAAAATCATGAATCTAGAAAATCAAAATCAAAATCAGAAAACCATGAACAAATAAATAAGAAAATCATGAATCTAAAAAAATCAAAATCAAAATCAAAATCATAAATCTAGAAAATCAAAATCAAAATCAGATAACCATGAACAAATAAATCATAAAATCATGCACAGAAAATCAGAAGGCAGCGACGAGGACTAAGTGAATAACAGAGTATTACTTACCGGCGGAAAGTAACGGTGACAAAAGAGGAGGCGAGCTCGGCGACGAAACAGGATGCGGTGGTGGTTGCGGTGGTCAACGCTGTCACTTCTGTGGCTGCGGGATGCGGTGGCGATGGCGATGGGCTGCTCGATTGGTGGTGGTGGCTATGTGACTGCGAAGAGGGGAGAGCTAGTTGCTGTGGGTGCTGAACTGCTGATTCCTCTTCTGGCTTCTGGGTGATTTCTGATTACTGATTAGGGCTTCGTTAGGCATTTAGCCTTTCTTTTCTTTAAAGAGACAAAACGACGCCGTTTAGCACTTTTACTTTCAAACTAAAAACCGCTAAAAAATCGGACGGTTCTCCCGGTTCACCGGTTAACTGCCAGTTTGACCGGTTTTTTTACCGGTTTTTTACCAGGCGGTTTCTAACCTTATCCAGACCGGCTAGATGACTGGTTCCCGGTTATTCCAGTTGAACCGTCCAGTCCGGTTCGATTTTCAGAACCGTGGTTAAACCTATTTGATTTTTAATATGGTATTTTTTTAAAAAATATTATTGAATCATTCTCACTACATACACAATTCCAAATCTAACAAAAAGAGATGTACTAAGTCTCATATTCATTAAAAGCATATTATTGTGGTTTGTTTATTTTCATATCTTGTTGTTTGTACATTTTATTTTGTTATGTTGAGTATTTTCTAACTCCAAGTCAGATATGTCTTTCATTAAGAAGTGGTCCAAACATTGATTATATACATGTGTATGCACTATGTAAGATTGTAAGTAAGTGTTTGTTTGGGCGTCATTAAATTGATAAAAAAAAGATCTTTCTTCGATGAAAAAAGATTTTTTTTTTATTTTTCAGCGTGTTTGGTAAATTTTTAGTAGTAAAAAATAAAAACACTAGAAAAAACATCTTTTTTGAGAAGTTACAACTTACATCTTTTTTTAAAAGATCTTTTTTCTTTAAAAAGGAGATATTTTTCATATTATAAATAAACAAAAAATACTTTTATATGATATAAAAAGATTTTTTTTCATGAGATATCTAAACATAAAATTACGTTTACTTTTCTATAAAATCTTTTGAAAAAAGTTAACTTGAAAAAAGATCTCTTCTTAGAAGCTTACACAAACAAGCCCAAAATATGCTCATACATTCAATGACATTCATTAATATCAGTTACACCACATAAAAAATTAAAATTATTCTTATTATTATTATTGTAAACTCCGAGTAATTAGTAAATAATTAAGCAATAAATTAATTATTATTTAAAGAAATTAAAAAATTAATTTCATGAAATAGAAATAATTAAAATACGAAATTTGACATTAATTTTAAAGATTTTGACCTAAAACCGGACTAACAGACTGAACTGATTAGACCAGGCCTAAACCGACCCAAGGCCCAACCTATATAAGCTTCCAAACGAAGCTTTCTCCTTCATTTTTCAGATCGGTATGCTGAAAGAAGAGAGGAGAAAGAGCGTAACCGAAACCCTAACTTCTGCAAAATTCAATCGTTCATAATTTTCAATTTGGAGTTCCGATTGACGAGCCGTCAGTGGCCACACATTCGTTTCGGAATTCTCTTCAAAATTCACCTAATAATTTGGTAAGAAACTTGAGATTTCATTCTCAGTTATTTCCTTTCATTTTTGTGATTTAGGTTTTGAAATGGAGATATTTTGTGATTTTGATGGTTTAGAGATATTCTAGCGGTGGATAATCACTGGGTTCTGTCCATTGATCCATGGATAAGGTAAGAAACTGTTAGACCTTGTGAATCATTGAATTAGTGAACCCTATGATGATTATAGTGATATTGTGTGAATTAGATTGTGTTCTTGTTGATTTGGAGTTCAATTGGGCGGTTTGGAATGAAATCCGGGTGATTAAGCTTGAGGAATTGATGTTTGGAAGCTTAGAGCTTGTGAAAGGAGAGGTTTTTTTAGGTGTTCTGAGCTTAGAGAGGAATCGGCCAAGGTATGATTTTAGTTTCTCATTGTTAATATTTAATGTCACGCGAAAACTTAGGCTAGAAGACCTTAAGATAGGAATGAATTGAATGAATTATTGATGGATTGTGAATATGGTTTATGATGTGTGTATAAAAGATGAATGAATTTGTATGTGTCGGATTATGACTTTGATTGGTATAAAATAATGATGATTGTTGATATGTTGAGGATTCATGGTGAGTTTGCGAAATTGAATGGATTAGTTGAGAGATGTGAGAGTCGATTTTGTAAACGGTTTGCTATTGAAGTTAGTTGGTTTATGAAAAAGATTTAATATTGGAATTGGTTTGATTTTGAAATAATTTGATACTAGAAATGATTTGAATGACTGAAAGGTGTTTGGTTTGGTGGTTGGGACCCTAGAGGGATGGCAAAAGTC
This sequence comes from Arachis hypogaea, assembly GCF_003086295.3. Lineage (NCBI taxonomy): Eukaryota > Viridiplantae > Streptophyta > Magnoliopsida > Fabales > Fabaceae > Arachis > Arachis hypogaea. The sequence goes on along the minus strand of NC_092055.1, from coordinate 125,696,990 downwards.
CGAGTTTTAGAGGAGGTGCTATCGAAGTTTTTATGGAAATTGGAGGTTTCGTATGAAGTGGTTATTTAGAAAAGAATAGATTAAATTTTGTGTATAAATTTTTTTATGAATGATGATGACATTGAGACTAATTGTTGACCCTCTGTCGCAAGATGTGACCAGACACTTTAACTCCTCGGGTTCCCCCATGGGCATGCATATATATATGAATTTTGAATATTATATGATTGAGTTTGGAGTTTGACTCCATGGAATATTATTGAGCATGGAGTTTGACTTCATGGAATATTATATAATTTCAAAATAAACAGAGCTCCTAACCTTAACCGAGAGGTTTAGTTGTTCATGACTTACAGAGAAACCAGGGTTCTAAAAACGTGTGGGAGGAAGAAGATCCTAGACCTATGTGATCTTTTCCTTTAAATACTAACGTAATTTGAAATGGAAATAAAATAAAATAATAAATACTAAATCTAAAAGATATTGTTTGTAAATAAAAATTACAAAAAGAAATTAAAATACTAAATGCTAGATCCACTAGAGATGCTCCAAGAGTGGGCCTTCACATTCGAATTCAGCCTGCTGGCATTAAACGTCCAATTGGGCATTTCTTGCCCAAAGGGGAGCACTTGCGCACATGCTGCCGGCGTTTAGCGCCCTAGGGTGAGGGTGGCTACTAGCTTTTCTCCTTTTAAGCTCCAAACTCCGCCAAACTGCTCCGAATTTCACTTGAAATCATAAAAAAACTAAAACAACTCAAAGTAGCATCCAAAAGGGATTTTTGCACTAAAATCAAGTAAAACTAAATAAAATCTAACTAGAAACAACTGTAAAATGCTAAGAAAAAAGGGTATAAGATGCTCACGCATCACAATACCAAACTTAAACTATTGCTTGTCCTCAAGCAACGAAAACAATGTAGGACCAAAAAGAGAAAATATACGAGACTTAAGTTGTCATTTAGGCTCAGATCTAGTTACTGAATGGTGCTTATGACACTCGAATTCTGAATAGCTTCGGCATCTCACTATCCTTTGAAGCTCAGAAATGTCAGTATCCTTTGGAACTAGAACTCGGATGATATTATAGATTCTCCTCTTTAGGCTCTAATTGATTCTTGAACACAGCTCTTCTTTTCTTTGGTGCTTTGCACATTGAGCCTAGCCGTGACTCTAAGTGTTTTGTTTTCAAGCTTAACTTGATACAAGAACACCACAAGTACTTAACTGGGGAACTCCTTTGGGTTCGAATATTTTCTTTCTTTTTCTCCCAGACAGTGGTGCTCAGAGCCTTAGGCATACTCAGTAACAGCAAATGGTCACAACTTTAAGTGTTCAGTCTCAAGGGTTACTTAACACTTTCACACCACAAGCATATGGTTAGGGAAAATCACTCTTTTGAGCTTTAGATCAGTTTTGATCCTCCTAACCATTGATGCTCAAAGCTTTGGCCTTTTTTTTCTTTTGATTTTTCTTTTCTTTCAATTTTTTTCTGTTTATTTTGCTTCAACAATCTATTTTTTTCTTATTTCAGAGAATCAATAATACTTCTCTAAGTCTCTGTTCCTCAAGAGCCAGTATACTTAACTCCAAAATCAAATATGCACAGTTAACTCATACATTCAGAGTTAAAGATAATGCCACCACATCAAAGTAACTAGAACACACAATATATACTCAATATTTCATGCATTCTACTACTTTTTTTCTTTTAATATTTGTTTAAGCTCAGTAAGTGATACATAAGACATCCTTTTAAATTAAACATAAAATAATGAAATAAATAACTAAACTAGAAAGTAGAAAAATCTTAATAGTGATCATGCAAACTCAGAAAGGAAATCAGAGACTAGAATAAAATACTAGAAAACAGAAATAAGATAAAGGAAGGGAGAATGAAACTCAACCACCTTAGTGATGGTGGCTGCTGCTCCCTCCGAAGAATCTTCTAGAGTGCTTAAGCTCCTCTATATCATGCCCCTGCCTCCTCTGTTCCTCCATCATCTGGTGGAGGAGAGCAGAGTGATCCTGATACTCTATCCTCAGCTGATCAACATATGATGTCAGCTCTCCTATAGATGTAGTCAACTAGTCCCAATAGTCACAGGGAGGAAAGTAAACTCCCTAAGGCATCTTCGGAAGATCCTGTGGAGGCGGTAGAACTGGCTCCTGCTGCGGTCCCTGTCCAAGCTCCCTAGCGTGCTCCATATCCTTCTTTGTGATTGGTCTTTCTATGCCGATCGGGGTATCTCTATCAATGTGAGCTCCAGCTACTGCACATAGGCGGTAGATGATATGAGAGAAAGCCAGTCTCATAGTGGTGGAGGACTTGTCTGCTATCCTGTAGAACTCCTGAGGTATCACCTCATGCACCTCCACCTCATTGCTGAGCATAATACAGTGAATCATCACTGTCTGCTCGACTGTAACCTCAGAACAATTACTCGTAAGGTGGATGGAACGTTGGATGGACTCCAACCATCTTCTAGCTATTGGCTTAAGGTCATGCCTACCAAGCAGGTATGGCTTGCCTTTAGAATCCCTCATCCACTGAGATCCAGGGAGGCAAATGTCTGCAAGAACTTAATCCAACTGCTGGTCAGTGTTGACCCTGTGAGTGTATGACTGAGGGTCCTCTCTGGATGGTGGTAACTGTAGCGCCACCCTCACACACTCCAGGCTGAATTCCATGATATGCCCTCTGACCATAGTGTGCCAATTCTTTGGCTCCGGGTTCACGCCTATGACATGCTTGTATGTCACCCAAGCATTAGTATAGAACTCCCGCACCATCAATACTCCAATCTCAGTCACGGGATTGGCCAGAACTTTCTAACCTCATCTCAGAATCTGTTATAGGATCTTCGGGTACTCATCCGGCTTCAGATCGAAGCGGACCTCGGGAATCACCTTCTTCTTGTGCACCACCTCATAAAAGTGGTCCTCATGCGTCTTAGGAAAGAACCGGGTGAAGTTCCATGGGTCGGGAGTGTAAAATCCCTAAATTTTTAAAAGTTATTAATTAATTATTTATGATGCATTATATTTATTTAAGACTATATTTTGGAGATTTTTATATATAAAAGTTGAGTAAACTCTTATTTTTAATTTAGAGTTCTTATAATTGAAAAATAGTGAATATTTTATATGTCTTAATTTTAAATATTTATATTTTCAAACTTATTTTATAAATGAGAAGGAGAATTAATTTATCTATCTCCAATTTTTATTTAATTAGCATTTAATTGAAACTAATTTACAAATTTGTAATTGAAAGGTATTTTAAAGATGGATGTTTTATATTTAATTTGATTTTTAATTATTACCCTATTTTTTATTTATTTTATAAAATTGCACTACTACACCTAAATTTTTAATAAAAATATATAACCTAACCCTAATTTTATCTAAACCTAATTTCACCCTAATTATACAATTCCTAAACCTAACCTAATCTAAATGCACACACACATTTCAGAAAGGGAAAGTAAGGAAATAGGGGGAACCAAGAAAGGAAGGGAAAGGGGGTGAAGAAGAAGAGAGAAAGAGAGGTGGAGAGGAAGAAGAAGTGGGGGAGGAGCCGTCGCCGCCTTGCTGCTGCTTCACCGCCACCACGCTCTGCCGCGTCCCCGCCGAACTCGCCAAGCCGCCATCGCACACCAGAGGAGAGAGAGAGAGAGAGAGAGAGAGAGAGAGAGAGAGAGAAAGAGAGAGAGAGAGAGAGAGAGAGCTCGTGAGGGAGCCACGATGGGAGGGAGGTCGCCACCGGATCCTGCTGCTAGCGCCGCCGCCGTTCGTCCTCTCCGCTGCCAGACGCTGTCGTTGGAGTCCCAAACAGAGAACACGCGCGAGGGAAACCGTCGCGGAGTTGCCATCACCGCCGCGTTGCTGGGCTCGCCGTCGTTCTGCCCGCGCGGCTGCTATGTTGCCGGAGCTCCTCACCGCCACCACTGGCACCGAAAACTGCCTTTGAAGCCTGTGTCTGTTGGTAAGCCCTAACCCTGCTTCAGCTTCTTTCTCCGTTAAGTTTACATTTATCATGAGAGTTATCGCTGAGGTTGTCTGTGCCAAGTTATATAGTCACCGCGAGTTTCTCTGCTGCCTTTGCTCTAAGCTGTTGTTGCAGTGAGTTTTTTCGCTGTAGGCTGAAGCCGCTGCCGTTGGAGCTTGCCAAAGTTAGCCTTTGGAGCTGCGGCTGCGCTGTACTTTAGTTCCTTGCTGGTATAGTAAGTCGTTCTTACTTCGAAACTCTTTTAGTCACTGTTCTGTTATGTGGCTGAGGTTTTGCGATGCTATTTGTTATTTGATTGAGTTTCGGTTATTTCTTGTTGCGATTAGAGTAGCTATGGTTGCTGCAAAATTGGTTTGGAATTGTGGTTGTGGCTGCCGCTGTGATGAGCCAAGGGAAAAAGGTATTCAACACGTTTAATTATGCAGATTGCGAATAATTGAGGTAGGGATTTTCTTAAAATTTATTTTATCTTATAGAGTTGTTATAAATAGATATTAATGTGAGAAACATATGTCTGTGATTATGATTATCTTATAAATGTGGTTGTTTGCTGGATTGAATGACAGATTGCTTGATTGCTTGATTGCTTGAGTGGTGTGTGATTGTTGAAAAGAAATTAGTTTTAAAAGTTATTTAGTTGACTATTATGAAAAGTGGTTTTTCTTGGTTTTGAAGTTATTTTGATAATGTAAATGAATCGGCTTTAGAAATGATTTGAAATATGAAAATGAATTAATTTTGGAAGCAGTTTAATTTTGAATTAGTTTGATTTTATAAATGATTTAATATTTGAACTGGTTTAATTTTGAAAAAAGATTTATTATTGGAAATGGTTGGATTTGAAGATAACTTGATGTTAGAACTGGTTGAGTTTTGGAAAATGATTGAGATTTAGAAATGGTTGAGAAAGGGTTTGAGGAAGATGTTGGACGGGACCCAAAAAAGGATGACAGAGTCCGAATTTTAGAGGAGATGCTGCCAAAATTTTATAAAATTGGAAGTTTCGTTTGAAGTAATTATTTGGAAAGATTTGGTTTTAAGCATTATACATTTTAAGATTGATTTATTTAGAAGAGAAAGATTTATATTTTGAATTGGGAATATTGATGAACGGAATGAAAAGAAGGATGATGAGAATTGACTTTGAAATATGATTTTTGAATGAATTTGGAAATGAGATATGGATTGACGAATGATGATGATATTGAGAATGACTTAGATATTGATGAATGTTGAATGAATTATTTATATGGCTTATGAATTTGACTTATCTGAGACACGAGTTTCCCTGGGTAGACGCAGTGGCTTGCCACCACTTGCTCCAGGTTGAGACTCGATACTCTGTTGACCCTACGACATAAGGGTGATCGGGCACTTATAAATTCCCGAGAATGGTACCCCCATTAAGCAATTTGATATATATATATATGAGAAAAAGCTATGCATAGACTCATGGGGATGCGCGTCGGGGGACAGTCCAATGGTTTAGCAAACCGGACTTGTCGGGTTGGCTGTATAACGACAGATGTGCTCATTAGCCATAGGACAGGCATGCATCATATGCATTTGTATGCTTTGCTTTGGTTTAGATTTGTTTTGGTTTGCCTAATTGTTAAACTGTTCTTAACTGCTACCTGAACTATTTGCTGTAACTGCTACCTAAACCTGTGCTTTTCTTGTCTGTTTTGCCTGTGTTTGTCCTGGTGTGCTACTTTTGAGAATGATCTTTGGTGCTGAATTGATGATTGTGTTGATTGATTGCGTGGTTGGTTTCTGATTAAGATTTTCTTATAAGAAAAGAAAGGCTTTGGATTTCTAAAAGATTAAATATTGTTTCTTTGAAAAGGTTTTGAATGATTAGCTATTGTTTTTAAAAGATTCATAAAGCAATAATAATAATCATTGAGCTTGAAAACATTTTTTTTATTAAATATCTTCTTATGATAATTCTGAAACTCCGTGGTGAGATCGTGTGGTTAGGTTCTCACCCCCTACAGCCTTACCTTTTCAGAAATCGGATAAAGGAGCATTATGAAGAGTTATATTGCGTTTTGGTTTATATGATATTGTATTAATTAGATAATTTTTCTTCCCTCGTATTTGTTATTTCAATTTTGTAAGAGGGATAGGAGTTGTATGTTTTTTATGTATATTACATTATAAGCTATTATGTAAGAAGTCTTGTATATGAATCTATGTCTGTTTTTTTTTTTTTTTAAGATAAGGTATTTATTTCCGTTCTTAAAAGAAATTAGCGATACGGTGTCAAGTCAAAGGCTCCTATTTTAATATTAAGTATATAAAGAAGTCGTAATACTTCTTGCTATCAGAGTGGCTCTCCAGAAGCGTGACATTCTGGTAGTGAGGGTGTTACAGGGAGTAGGTGCCTTTTCTTTCCTCCTTCATGATAAGGATTTTCCTTTCTTGGGTGCTATAGAGGTAGTAAAAAAAATTGAAGAATAAAGTGGAGCGCCCAACACTAAACTCAAAAGTTTGTTTGTCTCCGAGCAAGGTAAAGTTATAAAGTAAGAAAAGGAAAAGAAAATAGAAGAAAGAGATAGAGGAGAGTGGAGGCGGTTTCGGCCTTGGTAGTGGAAAAGGGGAAAAAGATAAAAAGGAGTGTGTTTGGTGAATGGTAAGTAAGAAGGAGAGAGTAGTGTGAGGTGTGGTGAAAGTGGATGTGAAGAGGTGTATTTATAGGTGGGAGAAAGGTTGGGTTTCAGTTATGGGATAAGGGTGGGGGAAAAGTTGAATTTGAATTTGGATTGTTGGGAAGAGAGATAGATGGGATTGATGAGAGTTGATTAGGTGGAGTGAGAGGTAGGGTGAGAGAATCAAGGGAAGTGATGGGTGATGGGATGGATGAATGTGGTTGAGAAAGTGAGAAAGTAAGAGAGAGAATAGATAAGGTTTGAATGGGTAAGACTGGTTTGTAGTGGGGTGTAACCAATGGCTAAAGCCATGCCTCCATTCCCGAGACTCGCCCCCTGGGCGTTAAACGCTGGTTTTGGTGTTTAACGCTAGTATGGGGTGATGTACTTTTTTTTTCTGGCGTTTAACGCCAGTAATGGACGTTAAACCCCCTAGGGAGAGCAAAAATTGGTGTGGGTGAGCTCCCTTTTGGACGTTAAACATCCAAATTCAAACTCCCTCTTTTGGTGCTAAATGCCCTCGTTGGCGTTTAGCGTCCACAGCATGCCTTCTCTAGGGTGTTCGGTTTTTCTGTCTAAGCTCTCTTGTCCCTGTTCTAAGCACTGTACATGATCACAAACATTAGAAAAACTAGGAAAACTATAAAAATTAATGACAAATAAAATGATATGAAATTAAAGTAAAGAGAAACTGAAATAAAGCAAAAATAAACTAAAGGATATGTATGGTTGGATTTCCTCACAAAAAGTACTTCTTTACCGTCATTAGGTTGACGGGCAGCTCCTCTAAGGAGGAGGATCATAGGGGCTCAAATCTTCACTCCTCATAGTGAACTTCTTTCCTGCACTCTCATGAATTAGCTCAACATGTTCTAGAGACAGGATTCTGTTCACAGTATGTGGTATGCTAGACTTCTTGTGAAGACTACTCTCATGCCAGGTGAGAAGTCCTCAGTAGGAAACTTCTTGTTCCTCCAGCCTTTGGGTATTTTCTTTTTGGGGCCTCCTTTATCTTTGGTGGGTGGTGAATGCCCAACACCAAACTTAGGTTTGATGTCAGGGGAAACTGTATGGCTCTCCATCAAGTGAGAAGGCTTGAGCTTTGAACTCTGCACGCAAGTACCTCCTTTGTCAGAGAGTGGTTGAAGTTTAAAAATTTTGAACAGCAAATAGTCTTCATGCATCCTCAGGCATAACTCTCCTTTCTCAACGTCAATCTGGGCTCTTCCTGTGGCTAAGAATGACCTCTCCTGTATCAAGCATCACGAAGTCTGCAGGGAGGTAAAGGTCTTCAACCTTTACTAGGACATTCTCCTCTAATCCGTATGCTTGCTTCTGGGAATTGTCGGCCATCTCAAGTGCAATTCTTGTGGGCTTCGCCTCTTATATCCCCAGCTTCTTTATCACAGATATCCCCGGCTTCTTTATCACAGAGAGAGGCATCAGATCCATGCTTGAACCAAGATCACACAATGCCTTCTCAAATGTGATGGTTCCTATAGTACAGGGAATCAGGAAGCTTCCGGGGTCTGGCATTTTCTCGGGTAGCCTCTTCTGGACTAGTGCGCTGCACTCCTTGGTCAGCACCACAGTTTCATCTCCCTTCAAGGCCTTCTTCTCAGAGAGTACGCTTTTCAGACAGGCCATATAGGGAGGCATCGTCTCTAACACCTCAACAAAAGGACTATTGATTTGCAACTTTTTAAAGATTTCCAAGAATTAAGTGAGTTGCTCATCCTTGGTCTCCTCTTGCAATTTCTAAGGGCGTTGTACTTCAGGCTCCTTCACCACTATTGGGGAGTGTACCAGTGTACTTCGAGATTTTTCTTGAGCCTTTTTCTCCTTCAAATCCTTAGCACCATGTGTCTTTCTATGCTTGGCCTCCTTGCCTATGATGAGGCCTTACACTCTTCTCTTGGATTGACCTCTGTGTTGCTTGGAAGAGTGTTGGGAGGTATCTCAGGTATCCTCTTGCTTAACTGACCCACTTGTACTTCCAGGTTCCGAATTGAAGCTCTTGTCGCTTGCATAAAGCTATGAGTGGTCTTGGAAAGCTTAGAGACTATTGTGGCTAGATTAGAATTGTCTTGGCTCTGAGAGGGTCCTTGTTGCTACTGAGAGGGTTGGAACTGCATGTTGTTGAATCTATTCTGATTGGTTCCACCCTAATTATTGTGATTATTGTTGAAGCTCTGTTGGGGCCTCTGTGGTTGCTCTCTCCATCCGAAGTTAGGGTGATTTCTCCATCCCTGATTGAAGGTATTGGCATAGGGATCATTATTGGGATTTCTGAAGGAGTTTCCTATGTAATTTACTTGCTCAATGGTGGGTTGACCGTAGCCATAGGCGTCCTCTTGGGTGTAGCTCTCAGTCATGTCATAGAATACATCTTGAGCGTTGACAACTGAAACTTGCATCCCGGTCAAGTGCTGAGAGATCATGCTAATCTATTGGGATAGGATCTTGTTTTGAGTCAAAATGGCATCCAGTGTCCACCTCGAAGACTCCTTTCTTATAAGTAGTCCCAATGTTCACAGGTTCCTCTCAGAAGTGTATAGATATTGGTTGTTAGCAACCATCTCTATAAGCTCGTTGGCCTCTTCAGACGTTGTTTTCATATGCAAGGAACCACCAGCAGAGTTGTTAAGTGACATCTTGGCCATCTTAGAGAGGCCATCATAAAGGATCTGTAGCCTGGTCCACTCTGAAAACATGTCAGGAGGACACTTCCTAATCATCAGTTTGAATCTCTCCCAGGCTTCATAAAGGGACTCCCCCTCGTTCTGCCTGAAGGTCTAGACATCCACCATAAGTTTAGTCAGCTTCTGAGGTGGAAAAAATTTGGTCAGAAATTCAGTGACCACCTTGTCCCACTTGTCCAAGCTCTCCTTGGGCTGATAGTCAAGCCACTGCTTTGCTCTATCTCTCACAGCAAATGGGAAGAGCATGACCTTATAAATCTCAGGATTCACTCCATTCGTCTTCACTGTGTCACAAATCTGCAGGAAGTTAGAGATAAATAAATTGGGATCCTCTTGCGGGAGTCCATGAAACTGGCAGTTTTGTTGCACTAAGGTGATCAACTGCGGCTTCAGCTCAAAATTGTTAGCACCAATCACAGGTACTAAAATACTGCCTATAAAAGTCAAAAGTGGGGGCAGTGTAAGAGCTCAGAGTCCTCTTTTCATGCTCATTAGCATTCGGATTTCCTCTATTAGGGTCCATGGTGAGCTCTTCAGCTTCCTTCTCAAAAGTTTCCTTGAGATTCTCTCCGGCTTTGTAAGATTTAATTTGTTGTAAATGCTACCTCAAGGTCCTCTCAGGCTTAGGATCAAACTTAAGGAGGGTTCTTTATCCCTGTTCCTACTCATAAACAAACAAGAAACAAAGAAAAAGTGGGACTCTCTATGTCAGAGTATAGAGAACTCCCAGTGAGATATGCTATGTGAAAGAAATAAAATAAAATAAGATAAGCAATTAACCAAAAAAATTTCGAAAAAAAATGAGAAAATAACTTAAAAATTTTTGAAAACTAAAAAGAGAAAAATGCTAAAATTTTTGAAAATAAAAAGAGAAAAACACTAAAGGACACCAAACTTAAAATTAGAAATTAAAGGGAAAATAAACAAGATAAAACCGAAATTTAAAATAAAAATAAAAGTAAGTAATAAATTAAAAAAGTAAAAGAAAAGTAAATGAAAAAAAACTAAGAAAAATACCTAATCTAAGCAACAAGACAACTGGCAGTTGTCAATCACAAACAATCCCTGGCAACGGCGCCAAAAACTTGGTTTGCGAATTGTGAACACGCATAACTTAACCGGCAAGTGCACCGGGTCATCCAAGTAATACCTCAGGTGAGTGAGGGTCGATCCGACGAGGATTTTCAGACTGAGCAAGCAATGGTTGTCAAGTTGGACTTAGTCAGGCGAATCAGAAAAACAGGATGAGAAAGCAATAAATAAACAAGTATTTCAAGTTGGACTTATGTCAATTTGCATAAAAACAATAAATAAACAAGTAAAGAAAGCAATAAGGGTTTGGTGTGAAAACAGGATGAGAAAACAGTTAAGTTTCGGAGATATTTATCTTTCCGGATTAAAGTTTCTTACAAACTATTTTAATAATGAATGATTCATTCTATGGCAAACCATAAGTGTCTAAACCCAAATCTCTTAGTGATTTAGCCTCCTCTAACCTTTATTAACCGCCACTCTCGTGGTCACTTAATTCCGATTAGAGGGTTAAGTTAAGAAAACTAGTTTAATGCCACAAAAACCCTAATTACCCAAGACTAATAGGATTATATGTCACATATCCCAATCAGTTCATGTAATTAGCAGTTCAAGAGGAATTTGTTTTCAAGTTGTAGTTCAAGCGAGATAACTCTTTCGAGAATCACAAGAACTCATGTAGAAAAGGGTCATACTCTCATTCCACCGAGTTCATAAGATTAAGAATGAAAACAATCCTTAGAATTGAATCAAAGCATTAATTAAATTAGAAGAATAATAGTTCTAATCCATAGAAATAAACAGAGCTCCTAACCTTAACCGAGAGGTTTAGTTGCTCATGGCTTACAGAGAAACTAGGGTTCTGAAAACGTTCAGGAGGAAGAAGATCCTAGACCTAAGTGGTCTTTTCCTTTAAATACTAACCTAATCTGAAACGGATATAAAATAAAATAATAAATTCTAAACCTAAAAGATATTGTTTGTAAATAAAAATTACAAAAAAAAAAAATTAAAATACTAAATGCTAGATCCATTAGAGATGCTCCAAGAGTGGGCCTTCACATTTGAATTCAGCCTGCTGGCATTAAACGTCCAATTGGGCATTTCACGCCCAAAGGGGAGCACTTGCGCACATGCTTTTGGCACAAAACGCAGGCCTGACATTTAGCGCCCTAGGGGGGAGGCTGTCAGCTTTTCTCCTTTTTAGCTCCAAACTCCGCCAAACTGCTCCGAATTTCACCTGAAATCATAAAAACACTAAAACAACTCAAAGTAGCATCCAAAATGGATTTTTGCACTAAAATCAAGTAAAACTAAATAAAATCTAACTAAAAACAACTGTAAAATGTTAAGAAAAAGGGTATAAGATGCTCACGCATCAATCAGTCATAGGACAGGTATACATCATGTGCATTTGTATGTTTTGCTTAGGTGTGCATTGTTTTAGTTTGCTTAATTGCTTAACTTTGCTTATCTGCTACTTGTTCTATTTGCTGTAATTGCACCTCTGTCTGTGTTTTCCTTGCTTGAATTGTGTGTGTATGTTTTCTGAGATACTCCTCTTAGCGGAGGTGTGAGGGGGTTGTTCCACCAGTGATTCGAAGGATTAGAGGAGACAGAAAGTGAAGTGTTAGGTTAAAGTTCGATTTAGAACTTGAATACCTTAGATAACTTACTTAGTTTCTGGTTTAGTTGGGCCTTTAACCTGAAATCTGAATGTTGGAGTTCTAGGAATGCCTCTGACTTTTCCTGGACTTTTTATATTAACTATGTGGACTCCTTTACCATGCTGAGAACCCCCGGTTCTCATTCCATACATATTTCTGTTATTTTTCAGATGCAAGTCGAGAGGCACCTAGTTGAGCGTTTGGAGACCTTCCTTACAAGAGAAGAACTATCTTTTGGGCTGTTATACTTTGTTTTAGGCTATGTATATATGTATATAGAATCTCCGCATGTATAGTTTGTATTTTGTCCTCCTAGAGGTTGACTTGGAGAAACAGGTGTTTATTTTGTAGCTTGAGTTATATTTTGGGTTGTATAAATATATATAATTACATACTCTGGCTGGCCTTAGCTTCGCAGGTCGAGTCTGGAGCTTGATATCTGTATTTTGAAATTCTGATATGTATATTATATTTTTAGCCTACTTTTGATCTTACCTATCCGTTTTACGATTATCCATACGAGTGTGACACGATTTTCTATTTTCTCTTTTGCTTAACTTCTTCTTCAAAGCTCCTAGTTATGAAATTCTTTCAACTATATTTACATACGTCTTTTCTTTTAGAGGTCGTAATATCTCGCCACCTCTGCTTTACGACTTAAGCGCAAGGCTCTGTGTGGTAGGGTGTTATAATTATTATTATTATTATTATTATTATTATTATTATTATTATTATTATTATTATTATTATTATTATTATTATTATTATTATTATTATTATTAATTAATTACACAATAATACTGTATCATAATTTTTTGTATGTTTTTGGACAAAAATAATAATAAATTTATTTCATTACATTTTTATGTATGTATTTATAATATAAAAAAATTGCATATATATATATATATATATATATTGTAATTCAATAATAATAATAATAATAATAATAATAATAATAATAATAATAATAATAATAATAATAAAATTATTAGATATTATTTTACAAGAAACTCAAAGTTGAAACTATTTGATATTTTTGTATTTAATATAACTTAGTTTGACGTGATAGCTAGGAATTAAGTATAATAAAAATTATTCTTCTATTTTCACTTGAATCTCAACTTGATCACCAAATTATCAATTAACTCAAAAAATTAACTGAATTTTTACTTCATAGTTAGACTAACTTCACATACACATTCATGTGGCATGTACATTTTTTTTATTTTAAAATGTGTGTATAAACCATGTTAATAAAAAAATTGTGTCAAATTTTCATTTTTTGTTAGTGAGTTACGTCAAAAAATAGGCGTAAACTGTTGTCTGATAAAGAAAAATGTTGGGAATTAATCTGTGTATTAATTTTTTTAGAGACTCAAATAACCGCTTTTAAAATTCCTGGTGACTGATTTAGGTAATTACTCTACCAAAAAATAGAATGGAGGTTGATTCATCTGCTGGAGTAAAATTTTAGGAATATTTTTGTGTATTAATTTTTTGGAAAACTAAAATATCTGCTTTTAAAATCTTTGGAAACTGATTTGAGTAATTACTAAAAATTAATTACAAAGTGAATTAACAAATTACTAATTTGTGTAGGTTAGCTTTAGTAGAGTTTTTTTCCCTCCTAATAAAATATGAGTTTAATTACTCTGTTGGTCCTTATAATTTTATTAAATTTATAATTAAATCCCTATAATTTTTCTTTCTCATTAGATCCCTATACTACTTTTAGTTTTAAAATTAAGTCATTTTCGTGTAAAAAATGTTAAAATTAATAAAATATTCCTCCCAAAAAATATGTAATTAAAGATTCAACTAAATTCTTAATTGTGGGTATCTTGTAAGACCCAGAATTTTCGAAAAATCTTATTATGAGCTAATTTTAATTTATTTATTCATTAAAAACTTTATTTTTAAAAATTATTTTATTAAAAGTAATTAAATCAAGTTTTGATAATTAAATTAAAAATTTTACTTAATCTTATAATTATTGAATAATTTTCTATATTTAAATTATAAAACTTAACCGTTGTAAAAGAATGAGAATTTTATATTATTTAGTTTAATATTTGAGATTTTAGAATTTAGTACTTTAATTTTAATAAGAAAAGAAAATTAATTTTATTATCTCTAATTTTAAATTAAAATACTTGATTAAAAGTCAATTAGTAAATTGATAATTAAGTAATATTTTTAAAGTAATGTTAAGAGATTAAATTATATTTTAAATTTATACATTATACCCTTATTTTATTAAAGTTACCCTAATCTATTAATTCTAAATCCCCAAATTAGAACCCGCTAACCTTAATCCCTCACCGCCACTCACATTCACCGCCACTCTCACTCACCGCCTCACCTTCGCTCACTCACTTAGACGGTCAGAGGAAAGAAAGAAAGAAAGGAAAGAAAGAACGAAAGGAAGCAAGAAATAAAGAAGAAAGGGAAAGGGGGAAGTAGGTTGCAGTGAAGAAGAAAGGGAAGAGAGGAAGGAGGAGCTCGCCGGCTAGCCGCGCCCTACCACTGCGTCCAGCTCGCTGCCGCGTCGTGCACAACGCTGTCGCCGCTGCTGTTCTGCCAAGAGAGAAGGACGCGCGAGAGAGGAGATACAAGAAAGAGAGAGAGCGCGCCAGTGGAGGGGGAGATTGTTGCCATGGCCGCTGTCATTCGTGCTCCAGCTCACTGCCACCTTCGCGTTACCTGCGTCGTCATCAGTCCCTGCACGAGCCTCCACTAGAACCGCGAAGAGAGGGAGTCCGCGGGTTGAAGGAAGCTGTGCCGCTGCCATTAGTGCTTTGTTGTGCCACCGTCATGGTCGAGTTTGATCGACGTCAGATCCGTCGCTGCCATGCCTTACCCCACGCCGATCTGTCTTTGACGATGGAGACCCCGTCGTCGAGCTGCTGCGCCGTCGCAGCCATCGTTGGGTTTGACGGGAAGAGGAGCTTGAGCGGGAGTGAGAGAATAGGGAGCTTTTTGTCGCGGATGTTGCTGCCGGAGGAGAAAGAAGCCTCGCCGCTGTTCTCATTGTCGGGAGCAGTCCTGTGGCCACCGGAACCACCGCCGGAGCTGCCGCTACTTGGCTCAGTCGTGTCTTCTTAGTTGCGGTAAGCGTTTTTGTCTTGAAAAGCCCTTTAGTCACTGCTCTGTTATCTTACGCTGAGGTTTTGCGGTGTTAATTGCTATAAGACTGAGTTTCGGATATTATATGTTGCGATTAGAGTTGCTGCAGTTGCTGCGAAACACGTTTAGAGCTGAGGTTGCGGCTGCCACCGTTGCGGGCCGAGAGAAAATGGAGTTTTATCGTGTAGTTAGGTCACGGTCGAGGTAGGGACACTTTCCTTAAATTTATTTTATTTCCGAGAATTGTTATAAATCGATATTAATGTGAAATATATATTTTTGTGATTTCGTAAGTCTTATGGATTGGTTTGAGTTTCTTTGGACGATTGTAATTGTTTGTGTGGTTGAATTATTGATTGATTTTTGTTAAATTGGTGGTTGCCGAATTGATTTTCTTGAGATTTGAAATGTTTTGAAATTGGAAATGAGTTTGATTTATTGAAAAGGATTTGAGACATTGGATTTGGATTGTTGATTTATCAGGAATGGTTTTTGAAAATTGAAAATGATTTGAGATATTGGAATTAGTTTGATTGTGGAAATGATTTAAAAGAATTTGAGGAATGTTTGGATGGGACTCGAGAAGGGTGGCAGAATTCAAATTTTAGAGGAGATGATGCCAAAATTTAAGGGTTATATGGTTTGATTTTGAGTTATTAAGAAAATAATTACATTTTGAGTTTGATTTAATTAGAAAGGAATGAATTATGTTTTGAATTGGGATTGTTGATGAACGGAATGGGAGGATGGATGATGATGATTGAGTTTGAGTGAAGAATGATGAGGATTGATTTTAAAATATGATTTTTGAATGAATTTGGAAATGAGATATGAATTGATGATGATAATGAATTAAATGTAAATGAAACCTGCAAAATTGAGACAGATTGTAGACCCTCTGTACGTAAGATGCGACTGAGCAATTTAACTCCCCGTGTTCCCCCAGGGGCATGCATATATATATATATATATATATATATATATATATATATATATATATATATATATATATATATATGAATTTGAGCTTAGGGCATTGTCTCTCCCCATGGATGAGCTTGGGATTTTTTCCATGGATATTATTGAGCTTGGGAATGCGCGTATAGAGGGTTGTCCAATGGTTAGCTACTAGAACATGTCGGGTTGGCTGTATAACCGACAGATGAGCTCATTAGCCATAGAACAGGCATACATCACATGCATTTGTATGTTTTGCTTGGGTGTGCATTGTTTTGGTTTGCCTATCTGTTTAATTATGCTTATTTGCTATTTGGCCTACTTGCTGTATTTGCATCCTATCTATATTTTTTTTGCTTGTATTGTATGTGTGTGCAATTGAGAGATCCCTTATGCTGTTGGTGGTGAAGTTGAGGGTTGTTTTTCTGATGTGATGATTTGGTTGCTGATTTAGTTGAGTTGCTTTAGTTGGGGGATGTGATTGGTTTCTGATTGTGGTATTAGTAAAGTATGAAAAATCAAGCTGGTTCAGCATAGACTTTAGGAACCTATGGTTGGAATAGGTTGGCCATTCATACAGTCTAGGAAACTGATTAAGATTTTCTTATAAGAAAACAAAGGTTTTAGATTTCTGAAAAATTAAATATTGTTTCTTTGAAAAGGTTTTGGATGATTAACAGTTGGTTTTTAAAAAATTCAATGGACAAACGATAATTACTGCCTTGAAATCAATTCTTCTCTTAAAACATATCTTCTTATAACAATTCTTAAACCCTCTTCTGAGAACCCTTTCGAGGACGATATTCTCACTCTTCTACAGAATTTCTTTTTCAGTGACAGGTTCAGGAAGCTTTAGCACGAAGCCGCGATCGAACTACAGAGCTTTATGTATATATATGTTTTCATTTTCTGTATTTAATTTAGTCTTAGATTTTATTTTACCCCTCGTCATTTGTCATTTTGAGATATTAGAGGGGCATGACTTGTATATTAAGAAGTTTTGAATAAGTCTGTGTATTTATTATTACGTGGATATGATATGAGATTATGTGATTTTAAAGTAAACACTTTTCATTTTCATAATTAAAGATTGGGTTCATATTCGTGAAGGCACAATTTTAAATAAATATAGTATTAAATTAAAGGATTTGAGCTAAGTAACGTCTAAACTTTTAGTACGATCATGAGGTGTTTAAAGTAAGGGTGTTACATTATGGTATCAGAGCAGTTCATCCTGATTAGAGCTTTGGAAATGGACTGATTATGCTTCATTGCATACTCTAAGTGTCTGTCATATTATAGATCTTGTCCGGATGACAAGAATTAGAGCTTTATGCACATGACTGTCTATTGATTAACGCTGTTAGTTTACCATTACATATCTGTTGATGTTAAGTCTGGCCAACTTAATGTTGATGGCTTATGTGTACGGAAAAGTTAATAAGTTATTATAAGCAAATTAAAATTGATAAGTAATGGGTAATGCGAGTCACGTGGTTCGAGGATGCTAGATTTTGCTTTTCGTGCTTGGTTTCGAATTATGATTCTTGTTTACATCGCTTAAGTTGGCATATCGTTTCTTCTTTATTACCCTCATTGAAGTTCCTTGACTCGGATTCCTTCCTTGAACCATGATTTGACCATTCTTCGACTATATTTTATTATTCATCCATAACTTTGTTTGATTGTATTCCTAAGGACTTGCTTGAGACTTTGAAACATATCCGTCTTTATCATTGATTATACTTTTTTTCATGAATCCTGTGCTTATTGATCTGATCTTAAATTTGTTCTGGCGTGATGCATGATCGTTAAGTCTTGACCGATTTGAACCTTAAAAGTTACTATTCGAACTAAGCTAACTATGTAATTTGATTCTTTTGCTTCATATCTAATGTATATCTTGCTCTGATCATATTCTTGATTATCTCTTAAATTCTCGACATCATAGTTCCTGACCTTGAATTCCTTTACGTGATTTGTGTAACTTCTTGACTTAATGAGCTTGTTTTGGTGTGATACATCATTCTTTGCAGTTGATTTCAAGAGTTCTTATTTTGGATTGACTCTTTCCTGCCTAATTCTATTTCACAATCATCCTTCGAACTTTTGATGAGATTACTTTTAATTTAGTATATACTTTCCTACATGGATTCAGAAAAATTTCTTTATATGGCTTAGATCTATTTATCTGCAATATTTCACCTATTCTTTTATAGACATGTGAAAACAATTTCTACCCTGAATTTCCTTCTTTGACTACAACATGATTTACTTCCAACCTAATCACAATTTTTATACGTATTCTTATGTGATTTTGCACCTAAGTATTTTTTAAGACTCTTGAGAGAATATTTTTGCTCATAGCCCAATTAAATTTTATTTTACAAACTTTGCGTATCTTATTTTAATTTCGGTTGTTTTAATGCAATACTTTATTTTAACTTTTCATATTTCTTTTGGGAAAGTGAAATCATTTCTTGTTGAGATTGTCCATTCTTTGTAAATTCTACCATTGGCTTCTAGTATTCTTTTTAACTCAGCTCAAATTCGGTCTAAATGAATGCACTGTTCTTCTTCTTGATTGTTCCTATCGAAGTTTTTGGATTCAAATTCCTTCTTAAGATTACAACTTGATTTCCTATCAACCTTGCTGTTGTTTTTATGCAAATTCTTATTTGATTATGTACCTAACGTATCTTTTAAGGTCTTCGAGAAAATATTTTATCCTTAGTCTAACTAATTTTTATTTCACAAATCTTGCATAATCTAGTTCAAGTTTTCAATAGCTCGATGCATACAAGATGATGATTCATAGTAAGCTAGCTAAGTGACCAAAGCAACGTGAAATAGTGATATTACATTGATGTGTTTAAGTGCGTGTCAGATTAATAAAATTTTTGAAATAATTAGATCGATTGATTAGCTCGCCGCTTGACGACAAGTGAGAATATAACCTTGAGTGAGTTAGCTGGAAGTCAAAGTTAATGGTTGAGCGTGAATAAAGATGAGAATTCGAAAGGAATGGAAGTTGATGAGCTTTTTCATATAAGATAAAAAGTCGGGAATGGCGTTGGATATTCGAGTGAACTTGAAACAGAGTGATAAGCGAGTTGGAAAGCACCTAGTGATTGATGTATTAAAGGAACAAGAACGTTAGCCTGTCGACCACATTATTTTTGCAAACACCTATCTTGAAAATTTGCACCTTATTGTGTTTCTTCAAGTTTTGGTAAAGTGTTAATATTATATAACCTCTTTGTTTTGAACTTATCTTATAACTTCTGTTTTACTCGACACTCTTCCCTTATATCTAAATCTTATGGATTATCTGATATTTGAAATTTATGTAATATCTTGTGTATTACTTTAATTTTTCGAGGACGAAAATTTTTATAAGGTGGGTAGGATGTAAGACCCAGAATTTTCGAAAAATCTTATTATGAGTTAATTTTAATTTATTTATTCATTAAAGACTTCCTTTTTAGAAATTATTTTATTAAAAGTAATTAAATCAAGTTTTGATAATTAAATTAGAAATTTTACTTAATCTTATAATTATTGAATAATTTTTTATATTTAAATTATAAAACTTAACAGTTGTAAAAGAATGAGAATTTTATATGATTTAGTTTAATAAATGAGATTTTAGAATTTAATACTTTAATTTTAATAAGCAAAGAAAATTAATTATATTATCTCTAATTTTAAATTAAAATACTTGATTAAAAGCAAATTTTGATAATTAAGTAATATTTTTAAAATAATTTTAAGGGATTAAATTATATTTTAAATTTATACATTATAACCTAATTTTATTAAAGTTACCCTAATCTATTAACCCTAAATCTCCAAATTGGAACCCACTAACCCTAACCCCTCACCGCCACTGACACTCACTGCCTCGCCTTCGCTTACTCACTTACACGATCAGAGGAAAGAAAGAAAGAAAGAAAGAACGAAAGAAAGGAAAGAAAGAAAGAAAGAAGGGAAAGGGGGAAGGGGGCCGCAGAGAAGAAGAAAGGGAAGAGAGGAAGGAGGAGCTCGTCGGCAAGCCGCGCCCTGCCACCGTGTCCAGCTCACTGCCGCGCCGTGCTCGACGCCGTCGCTGTTGCTGTTGTGCCAAGAGAGAAGGACGCGCAAGAAAGGAGATAAGAGAAAGAGAGAGAGCACGCCAGTGGAGGGGGATACTGTTGGCATAGCCGCCGCCGTTCGTGCTGCAGCTCGCCGCCACCATCGTGTCACCTGCGTCGTCGCCATTCCGTCCACGAGGTGCCGCCAGAACTGCAAAGAGAGGGAGTTCGCGGGTTGAAGGAAGCTATGCCGCTACCGTTAGTGCTTCACTATGCCGCCGTCATGATTGAGTTTCATTGTCGTCAGATCCGCCGCTGCCATGCCTTCCCCCAACACCGATCCGTCTTTGATGATGGAGTCCCCGTCACCGTCGCTGCTGCGCCGCCGCTGCCACCGTTGGGTTTTCCGGGAAGAGGAGCTTGAACGGGAGTGAGAGAACAGAGAGATTGCCGTTGCCGGTGTCGCTGCCAAAGGAGAAAGAAGCCTCGTTGCTGTTCTGGCCGCCGAGAGCAGTTCTGTAGCCACCGGAACCACCGCCGGGGCTGCCGCTACTTGGCTAAGTCATTTCTTCTTAGTTGTGGTAAGCATTTTTGTTTCGAAAAGCCCTTTAGTCACTGCTCTATTATATTACGCTTAGATTTTGCGGCATTAATTGTTATAAGAATGAGTTTCGGTTATTATATGTTGCGATTAGAGTTGTTGTGGTTGCTACGAAAGTGGTTTGGAGTTGAGGTTGCGGCTGCCGCCATTGCGGGCCGAGAGAAAATGGAGTTTTGTCGCGTAGTTGAGTCGTGATCGAGGTAGGGGCGCTTTTCTTAAACTCATTTTATTTCCGACAATTGTTATAAATCGATATTAATGCAAAATGTATATTTTTGTGATTTGATAAATCTTATGGATTGGTTTGAGTTGCTTTGGACGATTATAATTGCTTGTGTTGTTGAATTATTGATTGTTTGAGGAGATTGAAATATTTGGGTTATTGATTGATTTTGTTGAATTGGCGGTGGCCGAATTGATTTTCTTGAGATTTGAAAATGTTTTGAAATTGAAAATGAGTTTGATTTATTGAAAAGGATTTGAGACATTGCATTTGGATTGTTCATTTATCGAGAATGATTTTTGAGAATTGAAAATGATTTGAGATATTGGAATTGGTTTGATTTTGGAAATGATTTAAAAGAATTTGAGAAATATTTGGATGGGACCCGAGAAGGGTGGTAGAGTCCAAGTTTTGGAGGGGATGCTGCTGAAATTTTATAAAAATTAGAGATTTTGTTTGGATGGTTATTTAAAAAGATTTGAATTTAAGGGTTATATGGTTTGATTTTGAGTTATTAAGAAAATGATTATGTTTTGAGTTTGATTTATTTAGAAAGGAATGAATTATATTTTGAATTGGGATTGTTGATGAACGGAATGGGAGGATGCATGATGATGATTGAATTTGAGTGAAGGATTATGAGGATTGATTTTAAAGTATGATTTTTGAATGAATTTGAAAATGAGATATGAATTGATGATGATAATGAATTAAAAGTGAATGAGACTTGCAAAATTGAGACAAATTGTTGACCCTTTGTATGTTAGATATGACCGGGCACTTTAACTCTCCGTGTTCCCCCATGGACATATATGTATGTGTGTGTGTGTGTGTGTGTGATTTGAGTTTGGGACACTGTCTCTCCCCATGGATGAGCTTGGGATTTTTTCCATAGATATTATTGAGCTTAGGGATGCACGTACAGAGGGACTGTCCAATGGTTAGCTACCAGAACATGTCGGGTTGGCTGTATAACCGACAGATGAGCTCATTATTCATAGGACAAGCATACATCGTATGCATTTGTATGTTTTGCTTGGGTGTGCATTATTTGGGTTTGCCTATTTGTTTAATTATGCTTATCTATTGTTTGGCCTACTTGCTATATTTACATCCTATCTGTATTTTTCTTGCTTGTGTTGTATGTGTGTGCAACTGAGAGATCCCTCATGCTGGTGGTGGTGAAGCTGAGGGTTGTTTTCCTGATGTAATGATTTGGTTGCTAACTTGGTTGAGTTGCTTGAGTTGAGAGCTGTGATTGGTTTCTGATTGTGGTATTAGTAAAGTATAAAAAATCATGCTGGTTCAGCATAGATTTAATGAACCTATACTTGGAGCAGGTTAGTCATTCATACAGTCTAGGAAACTGATTAATATTTTCTTATAAGAAAGAAAGGTTTTAGATTTCTAAAAAATCAAATATTATTTCTTTGCAAAGGTTTTGGATGATTAACTGTTGATTTTTAAAAGATTCATAGGACGGACGATAATTACTGCCTTAAAATAAATTCTTCTCTTAAAATGTATCTTCGTATAACAATTCTTAAACTCTCTACTGAGAACCCTTTCGAGGACGATGTTTTCACTCCCCTACAGAATTTCTTTTTCAGTGTCAGGTTCAGGAAGCTTTGGCACGAAGCCGCGATCGAACTACGGAGCTTTAGGTATATATATGTTTTCATTTTTTGTATTTGATTTAGTCTTAGATTTTATTTTATCCCTCGTCATTTGTCATTTTGAGATTTTAGAGTGGCAGGACTTGCATATTAAGAAGTTTTGAATAAGTCTATGTATTTATTATTACGTGGATATGATATGTGATTATGTGATTTTAAAGTAAAGACTTTTCCTTTTCACAATTAAAGATTCGGTTCATATTCGCGAAGGCTCAATATTAAATAAATATAGTATTAAATTAAAGGATAAAAGGTAAGTAATGTCTGAACTTTTAGTACGATTATGAGGTGTTAACAGTAAGGGTGTTACATATCTTCAATTTGCATAAAAATATTCAATTCACTATAATATTTTTCATACTAGTAAGGATCTAATTACAACGTTAAAAATAGGATAGGGACCCAATCAAGAAAAAGAAAGTATAAGGACCTAATTATAAATTTGGTAAAATTATAGAGACCAACAGAATAATTAAATCTAAAATATGTTAGCATTATTTACTATTTCAACCCATAATATAATATATGGTGATAAATTTAAATAGAATAAATTAACATATTTTAATAACTATGTTATATGTGTAAAATTCTTAATTAAAGTAAAATCGTAATACTTAAAAAAAAAGCTAAGGTAATCATAAATTTTGTACCAAAAAATATATTTTTTGTTTAAATTTTATAAGTGATAGTTGTTACATAAATCTACTATATATACAAATAAATAATAATTAAAATATATCAAAAAATACAATAATAATGATCAATAAAAATATAAAATTTAAGTAAGACCAAAAGTAATCATTATGGTAAAAGTAAAGCACAAAATAAAAATATTATGTGCACATAAAAAATGACCAGACTATTATATATCTATGTATAAATAAATGTATTATTTAATTTTTTAATATATATTTTATTGTTTCGAGGGTTACCTGAAACTGAAGGTCGATCTCGGATGATATCTGCTATGGTGGCTGGAGCTGTCGTGTCCGACTTGTTGGACTTGGTGGTGCTGCTGATCCTTCGTCACCGGAGGGTGGTGGTACCTGCAAGAGACTCCGATGCTTAAGTTAGCATGGGTTTTAAGCAGGTTTTTAGTAGAATTAGAGTATGAGTTATACCTGGGTGCTCCAGTGTATTTATAGTAGTGTGAAGTGACCTTTCTGAAG
This sequence comes from Arachis hypogaea, assembly GCF_003086295.3. Classification (NCBI taxonomy): domain Eukaryota; kingdom Viridiplantae; phylum Streptophyta; class Magnoliopsida; order Fabales; family Fabaceae; genus Arachis; species Arachis hypogaea. Next base: position 125,673,099 of record NC_092055.1, on the reverse strand, counting down.
ATAAGATAGTTATCTTATCTTATTTTTGAGTGAAGTCATCTTTTCTTTAAGGGGAACCGCCTTTATCTTTCTAGGCTTTGGGCTGCCTTTAAATTGGGATGTGTTCCTTCGTTTGGGCCTGCTTTGGGCTCTTTTGACGATTTGGCCGAATTTTTTGTGAAGAGGTCGGTAATGGGCCAGCTTTCCAAGAGGTCGGTCATAGGCCAACCTTCTAAGAGGTCGGTCATGGGCCAACCTTCTAAGAGGTCGGCCAACCCAGTACTTTATAGCTCGAACCGATGTATGAATAGTGCCCTTGCTTGAGTTTGGACCTTTCCGTGAGATCGTGCTTTCAGAGTTTCAATCTCTTTGAGGAAGTCGTGCTCAAGCATCCTGACTTTGGTCGATCTTGAGTAGTTTCTCCTTGTGCGAGTCTGGTATTGCCCTTTTTAGTTTGTTGAGAGTTCTTTTCAGCCTTCTTCCGACTTGTTTGTCTTCATTGCTCAGGTTTTTAGTCATAATCCAACAACTTTTTAGATAGTGTTCCGATGGGAAACCTTTTTATAGTTTGTTTGGATGAATTTTTAGTGCCGTTTTGATTTGTGCTTTTGCCTCTTAAGTAGTGACTTTTTTTTTCAAGACTTCGTACCTTTCAGCAAAGCATTCCTGGCCTTCCTCTTGCCGTTGTGAGATGTCTTTGTCCCTTTTGTAGATCTTTGTGGAGTGTTGGTACTTTATTGTCCGACCTCTTTTTGATCACTTTTGGTTTTGTCCACTTTCTGCTTGGTCGAGGTGGTCCTTGGAGCTAACTTGTCTGACAACTTTTTAGTGTTCTCGTAGAACACTTTTTAGTCAGTCTGAACAATTTTGATAGCCTTGTCGTGGAGTCTTGGCTTTTTGGGCAGATCTGTGTCCCTTTTAGCGCACACTTTTCGTTGGTCCGACTTCTCTTGTCGATTCTTCTTAAGTTATTTTTAGTAATCCATTTTTACTCAGACCTCGTCAGGCCTCTTTCTATGGATTACTTTTTATAACTTTGTCGCTTTGATTGGTTTGGTCCGACTTCTTCTTGTCGAACCCTCTTAAATTATTTTTAGTAATCCATTTTTACTCAGACCTCGTCAAGCCTCTTTCTATGGATTACTTTTTATAACTTTGTCGCTTTGATCGGTTTGGTCCGACTTCTTTTTGTCGGATCTTCTTAAGTTATTTTTAGTAGTCCATTTTTAATCGGACCTCGTCAGGCCTCTTTCTATGGATTACTTTTTGTAACTTCTTGCATTAATCTGTTTTTATCGCTTTCATCTTGCCGGCCTTGTCGTGATCGGACGATGAATTTAGTTTTCATCTTGCCGACCTGTAGCTTTGTAATCGGACGATGAATTTGGTTTTCATCTTGCCGACCTTGTCGTAATCGGGCGATGAATTCTTGAGTTCAGATTAATGCGTCTTGGTAAAAAAAAACTTTGTAGAGAATCTGAAAAACTTTATTCAAATAAAAAATAGGCATATAGACAAGAATATGTACATGTGGGTACTTACCCTTCTAAGTCGGGCAATTTCTGTAGATCTTGGCTTGGCGCCTCATTAAAAAACCTTTTCAGAAAAAAGAGTGCGCCTTGACCTAAGATCTTTATTACCTCCTAACTATAGTACCTTCTTAGGTTGCAGGCATGCCATGACCTTGGTAGCTCTCGCCCGTCGAGGTCGGACGCCTTGTAGTAGCCTTTTCCCAGTACCTCTACAACTCGGTAAGGTCCTTTCCAGTTAGCTGCTAGCTTTCCTTCTCCTGATCGACCTGCTCCAATATTATTTTGGATTAGGATGAGATCATTGTTGCTGAAACTTCGCTGGACTACTTTCTGATTGTATCTTGAGGCCATTCGACGCTTTAACGCTTCCTCTCTAATCCCAGCTTTTTCTCGGACTTCTGGAAATAGGTCGAGTTCTTCCCTTTGAATTTAGGAGTTGGCTTTTTCATTGTAGAGGATCATTCTAGGGAATCCTTCCTCGATCTCTGCTGGGATCATTGCCTCCATTCCGTAAGCCAATCGGAAGGGCGATTCTCCTGTGGTGGAGTGTGGAGTTGTTCGATATGCCCATATGACTTGTGGGAGCTCTTCGGTCCAGGCTCCCTTTGCGTCCTATAGTCTCCATTTTAACCCAGCTAATATGACATTATTGGCAGCTTCTGCCTATCCGTTGGCTTGTGGGTGTTCTACGGATGTGAAATGATGCTTTATTTTCAAATCAGCTACCAATTTTCTGAAACCTGTGTCGGTGAATTGAGTGCCATTGTCTGTAGTGATGGAGTGAAGAACCTCAAAGCTTGTAATAATGTTTCTGTACAAGAATTTCCAACTTCTTTGAGTAGTAGCATTAGCTAGGGGCTCTGCCTCAATCCATTTTGTGTAGTAGTCTACCCCTATAATGAGGAACTTGACTTGTTTAGATCCTTAGGGAAACGGTCCAAGGAGATGTTACACTGATGAGCTCCTTTGGTGGGGCGATGTGGAAGTTAGCATGCTTTTGACATGGTGGGCATGTCTTGAGGAATTCTGTCGCTTCTTTTTGTAAAGTCGGCCAGAAGAATCCGGCTCGGAGTGCTTTTTTGGAGAGAGCTCGTGCTCCGAGATGGTTGCCACATATACCACTGTGTATTTCTTCCAAAACCTCCTTTGTGTTGGGGGTCGATACACATTTTAATAGGGGTGTCGAAACCCTTCTTTTATATAGGATGTTGCCTACTATGGTGTAGTATTGTGCCTCTCGTATTAGCCTCTTCGCCTCCTTCTTATCTGTGGAGAATGTCTCTGACTTGAGATAGTTGATTATAGGGGTCATCCAACCTTGGTCTTGACCTGATATGGTTAGGACCTTTTCTTCCTCCGAAATTGATGGTCTCTGCAGTATTTCCTGGATGAGGCTTCTAATTATTGCCCCCTGGTTTGGTGCTGGCTAGTTTTGAGAGTGCATCGGCTCGAGCATTCTGTTCCTGAGGTATATGGTGGACCTCATATTCCTCGAGTTGTCTGAGCTGTTCTCTGGTTTTGTCCATGTACTTTTTCATGGTAGGGTCGTTAGCTTGGTAGCTCTCTGCTATTTGTGAGATGACTACTTGTGAATCGCTGAAGATGATAAGCTTTTGAACTCCAACCTCCTTAGCCAGCCTCAAACCAGCTAGCAATGCCTCGTATTCGGCTTGATTGTTTGAAGAAGGGAACTCAAACTTTAGGGAGAGTTCGATTTGGGTTCCCTAATCACTTTCTATTATCACACCTGCGCCACTCTCGATTTTATTTGAAGAGCCGTCGACATAAGATTCCATTTTGTAGGAGTTCCCGGAGTGTCAGTGTACTCGGCAATAAAGTCGGCCAGATACTATGACTTGATGGCCGTCCGAGCTTCATATTAAAGATCGAACTCAGATAACTCGACTGCCCACTGTAGGATTCTTCCAGCTAAGTCTGTCTTCTGTAGAATGCCTTTTATGGGTTGGTTGGTCCTAATCTTAATGGTGTGAGCTTGAAAATATGGGCGAAGTCGTCGAGAAGTGAGTATGAGAGCGTAGGCGAACTTTTCTATCTTTTGATAGTTTAGCTTGGCCCCTTGTAGAGCTTTGCTAATGAAGTAGATGGGTTGTTGTCCGTCTTTATCTTCTCTGACTAGTGCTGAAGCTATTGCCCGATTTCCTACTGCGAGGTATAATACAAGTGTTTCCCCTTCCCGTGGTTGGGTAAGAATGGGTGGTTGTCCCAGGAATTTTTTGAAATCCTGGAAGGCTTGCTCATACTCTGCTGTCCATTCAAATCTCTTTCCCTTCCTTAATATTGCATAAAAGGGGAGAGATCTTATGGCTGATCCGGCTAGAAACCTGGATAGGGCTGCCAGTCTATCGTTGAGCTGTTGTACCTCTTTGACGCAGGTCAGACTTTTCATGTCGAGTATGGCCCGACATTTATCCGGGTTTGCCTCAATTTCTCTTTGTGTGAGCATGAAGCCCAAGAATTTGCCAGCTTCTACCACAAAAGTACATTTTGCGGGATTAAGTCGCATACCATGCTTTCTTATGGTGTCGAACACTTTGGTGAGGTCGGACAGTAATGATTCCTCACTTTGTGTTTTTACCAACATGTCGTCCACATATACCTCCATTAGTTTTCCAATATGGTCTGCAAAGGCTTTGTTCATCAATATTTGGTAGGTAGCTCCTGCATTTTTGAGTCCAAATGGCATGACGACATAACAGTAATTTGTTTTTGGGGTTAGGAATAAGGTCTTTTCTTGATCAGGTGGGTACATCAGGATTTGATTGTATCCTGAATAAGCATCCATGTAGGAGAGGTACTTGTATCCGGAGGAGGCATCCACTAGAGTGTCTATTCTTGCGAGTGGATAAGGATCTTTAGGGTAGGTTTTACTGAGATCGGTGTAGTCAGTGTACATCCGCCACTTCTCATTTGACTTTTTCACCAAGACAACGTTGGCTAGCCATAATGGGTACTTGACCTCTCTTACGAATCATGCCTCCAGTAAAACTTGTACCTGTGCTTCCATATCTTGGGATCTTTCCGGTCCGAGCTTCCTACGCTTCTACTGCACTGGCCGAGATCCTGAGTATACCTCCAGTTTGTGGCACATTAGTTTGGGGTCTATGCCTAGTGTTCATACCCTGGGTCGAGCTACCCGACCCGGGATGATGGGCAGCAAAGCAACCGACCTCTTCAGGTCAGACTATCCGACCTCTTCTCAAAAGAGCTCGGCCAAATTGACAGGAAAGCCCAAAAAAGGGCCCAACTCAAGGAATACGACCCAGATCCAAAGGCAGTCCAAGCCTATAGAGCTAAGGGCGGTTCCATTGAAGATAAGCTGACCTCACCAAAAGATAAGATAAGATAAGATAACTAACTTATCTTATCTATAAAGGTCACTCTACAAACACTATAAATACACTGGAGCACTCAGGTATAACTCATACTCTGGTTCTACATAAAACCTGCTTAATACCCGTGCTAACTTAAGCATCGGAGTCTCTTGCAGTTACCCCCCACTCTTCGGTGACCAAGGATCAGCAGTACTGTAAGTCCAACAAGTCGGATACAACAGCTCCGGCCGCCACCATTGGAATTACAATCATTGGTGGAGATTCCTGGATGAGTTCAAGCACAAGCCACCATAACAGGGAGCTCACCAAATGTCCAACTTAAGGACTTTAACTAAAAGTGCTAGGTGGGAGACAACCCACAATTGTATGATTGTTCCCTTTTTTTATTTTTATTTAGTTTTATTTGTTTTAAGTTTTATTTAATTTTATTGTACTGAACCTGGAGTTTTGCATAACATTCATATTAGCATTGCATTCTGCATTTTTCATGCATAAAAAAAAATTTCATGCGACGCGACGGCCTCATTGACGTGTCCGCGTCGCAGGTGTGGGAGAGAATAATAAAATGAACAGAGAGTCACGCGAGAGCGTGGCTGGAGGCGTGCCAATGGCACAAATCATCCCACGCGACCGCGTGCCCCATGCGGCCGCGTGACCAGGATTTCGACGTAATAATGGTGCACAGCCGAAAGTTGTGCTAGAGTGGTGCTGGACTGGCGCTGGACGCGCAGTCCATCTCACGCGACTGCGTGCCCCACGTGGCCGCGTGACATACTACTAAGTGGCCACTCGCGCGATCACATGCCCCATGCGATCGCGTCACCCAATATTTGGCAATTAATGATTTTTGAACAGAGAGTGGTGCAAGAGCGAGGCTGCCCTCGCGCCAGTAGCATAAAACGGGTCATGCGACCGCGTGACCGACGCGACCGCGTCAATCAGTTTAAGCGCAAGCCGCGCGACCGCGTGCCCCACGGGACCGCGTCGCTTACGCCGCACAGCTTATCCTAATTTGCCAAATATCTTATCTTTTCTCCCCCAATCCTAATTTTTCCTCCCTCCTTTCTTACTTACTTCTTCTTCCCTTCTTTCCCTTCTCATTCTTCTTATCTTTCATTTTATTTCACTTAATTTATTTGCATATTTCATTCATTGCATATTTTTATTTTTCTAAAATTATTATTGGTGTTCGAATGTTCTTATTTAACTGTTACATCTTTTCTGGTATTTTCTTGATGCTTAGTGACTTGTTTCATTTTTATTGAGTAATATTATTTAAATCAATGCCAATCTTTTATATCTGTATCACTCTTGCATTGACATGAATTTATAGTATCTCTCCTTCCCCACTCTCTTCTCCATTGTTGCAAATTTTGCACCAATGGTATGCCATGGCTTCTATTGTTTTCTCACGTACATGTTGAAGCTTCCATGTAAATGAGACCCTTTTCATTTGGCATTAACCCAACCATACTTCATTTATTTTCTTATCTCTATTATTGGGTTACCTTTCTTCCCTTTTTCTTTCAGGATGGCCACCAGGAAGAGAACCGGAAGACGTTTACATGGGGAGACAAACAAGTCCATCAGCACAATCTTTGGAGAAAAGCATCAGTTGGAGAGACCCGTCCACTTGTACATCTTAGCATGCACCAAGGACGGTGCAATCTTTAAGTGTGGGGAGGTCGATACCGACTTCCATGGGTTAGTCACTTCATATTTTAGCACCAATGTTTAATTTTCTTTGTTAAATTAGTTGTTGCATTTGCATATTTGTTTGATTTTATGCATCTAGTTACTACTTGGTTAAAGTAATAAAATTCTTCTAAAGACCCTATTTTTGAAAAATTTCACTAATTTAAATTAAAAAATTTTTTTGTTAAATTTGTTTGAAGTTGTATTTAGAACATGGTTTTTGAGCCAAAGAACACACAACCTGTGAGATTTTGAGCTTATTTACATGGTTACATTATTTAACCATAAATATTTTATTCTTGTGTGTTTACTTCTCTATAATTGTGATCTTTACTTTGTTTCAGTCTATATGTCCAATATTTATTGTATTTACATGCTTGCATATGATTGAGGCCATTATTTGATTTTAGCTCACTCATCCCAAATAAGCCTACCCTTTAAATCACCCTTGTCAGCCACTTTGAGCCTTGAAATCCCCATTTGTTCTATATCATACCACATCACTAGCCTTAAGCGGAAAACAAAATAATTATCTCAATTGAATCTTTGGTTAGCTTAAGATAGTGTATTAATTAAGTATGGGGAAACTGTGGGAACATAGGTTAATAAAGGAAAAGTATAATGTTTCTAATTTATTTGAATATCAGGAATTTGGGAACCTACTCATGAAAAACCAAAATAGAAAAATAATAGAAAATCCATGTGCATTGATAAGTTATGTTTGTTTCTCTACAAAAAAAAGAGAGAGAGAGAAAAAAGAGAAAAATCCAAAAAATACTCAATAAATAAGTAAATAAGGGGACAAAATTACCCCAATATTAAGTTTAATAAAAGATCAATGCACATGTGATAAAAAATTAAAGAAAATTTGGTACATGAGTATGGGAATTATACAAAAGTGGGAATTATGGGTAGCTAGGAATGAATTTAAAAGTATATAGAGTATATGTATATTAGGCGAGAGCTTAGGTTAATTAAAGATTCATATTATAGCTCACTTGGCCATACATATATCCTTACCTTTACCTCAACCCCATTACAACCTTAAAAAGACCTCATGATGTTTACATTGGTACATTAAATATTTGTTGATTGGTTAGATGAAGAATAAAGTTTAGAAAGCATGATTAGAGAAGAGTGGGGTGATTGACCCTAGACACTTGAGAGTTAGAGTGATATACACTACCAGTAAGGGTTCAGTGCTGAATTCTATGTTCCCTGCTTTCATGAGCTATTTTCTTACAAGTTTACTTGTACCTTATTTTGTATGATTTGAATTAGTAGAATCTAATTTATATTTGTCTTAGAGAACTTATTTATTTTTAACCAAGTAGGTAGAAACATTTTGCATGTAGTTGCATTCATAGGTTGCATTTCATACTTTCTTACATTCCTCTTCATCTTTATAGCTTCTCTTGAGCTTAGCATGAGGACATGCTAATGTTTAAGTGTGGGGAGGTTGATAAACCTCTATTTCATGGTTTATCTTGTGCTCAATTGAGTGGTTTTTATCAACTCTTTACCCACTTATTCATACTATTTGCATGGTTTTATATTTGCCTTCCTAATTATGTGCTTTGATTGAAAATATGCTTCTTTGGCCTTTATATTGCTAATATTAATCCTCTCTTATTACCATTAGATGCCATGATATATGTGTTAAGTGATTTCAGAGATTACAGGGCAGTAATGGCTCAGAGGATGGAAAGGAAGCATGCAAAAGTGGAAGGAATACAAGAAGTTAGAGGAATTGCTAAGCTGTCTAGCCTGACCTCTTCGCACTCAAATGGCTATAACTTTAGCTATAGAGGTCCAAACGATGCGGTTCTAGTTGCGTTGGAAAGCTAACGTCCGGGGCTTCGATTTGATATATAATATATCATAGTTTCTCTGACGCTAGACGACGCGACCACGTGACCCATGCGGCCGCGTCGCAGTGACGAAAATCAACGTGTTTGAATTCGCAACCAGCAAATTCTGGGCTGTTTCTGACCCAGTTTGCGGTCCAGAAAAAACAGATTAGAGGCTATAAAGTGGGAGAATGCATCCATTCATAAGCAGGCTTTCATATTCACAATTTTAGGAGTAGATGTAGTTTTTAGAGAGAGAGGTTCTCTCCTCTCTCTTAGGATTAGGATTTAGGACTTCTCTTAGTTTTAGGAGTGACTCTCAATCCCAGGTTCAATGTTCTTTTTATTTATTTTCTCAATTTTGTTTATGAATCTTTATGTTTAGATTGATTTTCTATTTAATATATTTTGAGGTATTTCAGACTTATGATTGCTCCCTTTAATTTATGTTACTGTTACATCTGAAGGCATTTTTATTCCAGCAAATTTACTTTTCCCCTTTTGGTTTTGGTTAAGAAATCAGTAACTCAGGAGTTATCCAATTCAACAGCATAATTGATAATTGTTATCTTACCAATTGAGTTGAACTTCAATAATCCCAATCTTTTCTTAGGAAATAAATAGGATTCGAAGATCAAACCAATTTGTCCCTTGACTTTCCTTTGCTTTAGTAAAGGTCAACTAAGTGGAATTAAGATTTAACTTTCATTATTGTTGATAAGGATAACTAGTCTGGACTTCCAATTTCTTATACCTTGCCAAGAGATTTTATTATTATTATTTTATTTTACTTGTCATATAACATATTCCCTCCTTACTTCCAAAACCCCCAATTTACAATCTTCATAACCAATAATCAGAACATACTTCCCTGCAATTCCTTGAGAAGACGACCCGAGGTTTGAATACTCGGTTATCAATTTCAAAGGGATTTGTTACTTGTGACAACCAAAACTTTTGTAAGAAAGGTTGATTGCTTGGTTTAGTAACTATACTTACAACGAGAGTTTACTATAACCTCTAAACCATCAATCTTCTGCTCTTTCAGGGACTTCTCGAGACACCAGTTTAGCTGAGGTATGGGGAGATTATAGTCTTTGTGATAGAGGCTAGAACCAAAGGCGCAGCATTCTCTGATCAAGAAGATTCGACCTTGTCTGTGGCATTTTGATTAGGATCACTAAGGAGAGTGGACTGCAGGAGCTTCACCCTCAATCAGACTGGATCCGCACTAACCCTGGGGTTCAGATCTGGAGGAGCATTGGCGAACTTTCAAGAAAGGCATTGATCACATACAGCCTGCCATAGAAGAAATCATTCACAGTTGAAGAAGACAGTAAGACCGAATTGATCCAGAAGAACAAAGCATCTCCAAGCCTTAACGATCTTCATATCATTGCATTTTCCATCAATTAAGTAATGTTTTCTTTAATTTACTTTTATGCTCTTTAAACAACCAACCAACTTTTCTATCCGCCTGACTAAGATCTACAAGATAACCATAGCTTACTTCAAATCACAATCCTCATGTGATCGACCCTGACTCACTCAGGTATTACTTGGACGACCCAGTGCACTTGCTGGTTTAGTTGTGCGAAGTTTAATTCCGCGCACCAGTCATCATCACCGATGTGCAATGCTCCCACCTTTCATGGTCCGCCCTAGTTCCAGTTCTAGTTCAACCACTTCCGCATAGAAGATTCATTATTTTCCACCAACAGACTCGAATCTGCTACGGTTTCAATGATTCTCATTTTTGTGTACAAAGCAGCAAAGAAAATAGAACATGAGAAAGAACACATATGAATTAGAATGCATGATTTTTTTTTAGCGATTTCAAAGAAAAAAAGAAAAGAAATCCTAAAAATTGAAGGAAGAATGCAGAAATTAAACCATCTCTTCCTCTTCTTTTTTACTGTTGTGACTACTTGTGCTCTTCTTTTTCAATCTACTAAGGCAGCAAAAATGTTCGTGCTATTTGGAGAGATGTAGATGCACAATAAAAATCTTTTGGAATATCCAATGATGGCAGAGGTTGCGGTAATGTCAGGAGAAGTGGAAAAAGGAGATTGCAATGATGGAGGCAACGTAGAATTAGATGGGGAGGAAGGTTAGATTCTGAAAGAGGGAGGGAGGGAGTTGGACAGATTTAAAAAGGAGGCAGATTTGGGTTTAAGGTTCTTTTGTTTCCCATTTGTGTATGTAATGGAAGAAGAGGAAAAAGAAGAAATGAAGAAGGACGCATAGCAGTAGTTTGAAGATTGAAGATGATTGATGGTAGGGTTAATTTTGGAATTTAACGTATTTTTTAAATGGAGTCAACAAAAATTTAACCATTGGATATTTTTGTCGAACACAATTCATCTTTCATGGGTATAAAGTTCATTTAGTTCTTTTGTGGTCAGTTTTGTTCACCCTCGAATCTTTTATGGTCAAAAATGACAATTTACTCGTAAATATATCATAATTAATATAAAATTATAAAATAAATAATATCGTAATTTAATACTAATTAAGCTGATCATTAGATTTATTATTGTAATGAATATTTGGGAAAAGAATCAAATATCAATTGTATTTTCACAAATTGTAAGATGTAAACCCCGCGAAATAAATAAATAATTATCTAATAAATTAATTATTATTCAAAAAAATAGAAAATTAAATTTTTATAATCTAGAGGAGTAAAAATATTTAAAACATGAATTTTTGACACTAATTTTAAATATTTTGCCTTAAGACCTGGTCAACGGGCCGAACCGATTGAACCAGATCCAAATCTTACCGAAGGCCCAACCCGTTCACTCCCTTATAAGTGGCTTTATCCACTTCTCCCTAAATGAAAGGGAAATCCACGCTATTGAATAGAGAAGAGAGATATCTCCGTGAAAGAAAGAAAACCTAACGTCTTCGAAAATTCAATCGCCCGTAACTTTCAATCCGGAGTTCTGATTGACGAGCCGTCAACGGCAGCGTGTTCGTCTCAGAATTCTCTTTAATTCTACCTAAAAAAGTGGCAAGAAACTTGCATTTCTCACCCAGTTTTCCCTCTCCTAAATTTCGTGATTTTAGAGTTTGGGTATTGAGGAATTGAATGATTTTGATGGTTTAGGTAAACTCTAGCAGCGGATAATCATTAGGTTTTGTCCAACTGATCCGTTGGTAAGGTAAGAAACTGTTGAATCCTTGTGAATTATTGAATTAGTGAAATCTATGATGATTATATTGATATTGTGTGAAATAGATTGTGTTATGGTTGATTTGGAGTTCAATTGGGCGGCTTGGAACGAAATCCGGATAATTAGGCTTGAGGAATTGACGTTTAGAAGCTTAGAGCTTGTGAAAGAGAGGTTTTTGGGGTGTTCCGAGCTTAGGAAGGAATCGGCCAAGGTATGGTTTTGGTTTCTCGTAGTTAATGTTTAATGTCATGTGAAAACTTAGGTTAAAAGACCTTAAGATAGGAATGAACTGAATGAATTATTGATGGATTGTGTATATGGTATATGATATGTGGTTCGATTTTTGTAAATAATTTGCTATTGGAGTTGGTTGATTTTGAGAAAAAATTTAATATTGGAATTGGTTTGATTTTGAAATAATTTGATACTAGAAATTATTTGAAGGACTGTGAGGTGTTTGGTTTGGTGGTTGGGTTCCTTGAAGGATGGCCAAAGTTTGAGTTTTAGAGGAGATACTGTCGAAATTTCTAACAAAATTAGGGTTTTGATTTGAAGTGTTATTTTTTTGAAAAAAAAAAGAAAAAGATTAATATGTGGATCGTATATTTGAGACTATTTATTAACCCTCTGTTGCAATATGTGACCTGGCACTTTACTCCCCGGTTCCTCCACGGGCATGCATATATATATAATTACATACTCTGGCCGGCCTTAACTTTGCAGGTCGAGTCTGGAGCTTGGTATCTGTATTTTGGAAATCTGATCTGTATATTATGTTTTTAGCCTTCTTTTGATCTTACCTATCTGTTTTACGATTATCAATGCGAGTATGAAATGATTTTTGTTTTCGCTTTTGCTTAGCTTCTTCTTCAAGGCTCCTAGATATGAATTCTTTCAACTATATTTATTTAATTCATTTATTTTAGAGGTCGTAATACCTCGCCACCTCTGCTTTACGACTTAAGCGTAAGGCTCTGTGTGGTAGGGTGTTACATTATGGTATCAGAGCAGTTCGTTCCTGTAGAGCCTAAGGGATGGACTAACTATGCTTCTGGGTATACTCTGGATGTGTGTATATGCTAATTAGGATATCTAATTGATATATATGGCATATTCATTTATGAGCATGCATTTGGGACTTTGAAATATTAGACTTGAGATATTGAGACTGATCACCTTAATATCACTTGTTCGGTGTGAACAGGAACCAATTGATGACTCGTGGACGCGGACGCGGTCAAGGCAAAGGCCAGAATATTAATGCGGAACCTAAAACAACTATGAATAATCCCGTGAACTTTACGAACTCTCTAGAGAATATGGCAGCTGCTATGCAGGCAATGGCTAAGGCCCTTGGTTAACAAGTTAATAAGGGAAATAGAGGTACCGGCAGAAATGGGCCGATGACCTTAGCAACTTTTCTGAAGATAAACCCACTAACTTTTAGAGGAACCACAAATCCCACAGAGGCTGATAATTGGTTTCAGGCAATGGAACGAGCTTTGCGAGTGCAACAAGGGCCCGAAGATCAGTGTGTTGAGTTTGCTACTTATCATCTGATGGGTGAAGCTCAGTATTGGTGGCAGGGGACCCGACGCCTTCTGCAGCGAGATAATGTTGCAATCCCTTGGGATGTATTCCAATCCGAGTTTTATAAAAAGTATTTCCTAAACCCCGCGAAATAAATAAATAATTATCTAATAAATTAATTACTTTTCAAAAAAAATAGAAAATTAAATTTTTATAATCTAGAGAAGTAGAAATATTAAAAATATAAATTTTGATACTAATTTTAAATATTTTGACCCAAGATCGAACCAACGGGCCAAACCGATTGAACTGGACACAAATTGGACCCAAAGCACAACCCGTTCACTCCCTTATAAGTGGCTTCAGCCACTTCTCCCTCAATGAAATGGAAATTCACACTGTTGAATGGAGAAGAGAGATATCTCCATGAAAGAAAGAAAACCTAACGTCTCCGAGAATTCAATCGTCCATACCTTTCAATCTAGAGTTTCGATTGATAAGCCGTCAGAGGCCACGTATTCGTCTCGGAATTATTTTCAATTCTATTTGAATAAAGTGGTAAGAAATTTGCATTTCTCACCTAGTTCTCCCTCTCTTTAATTTCATGATTTTAGAGTTTGGGTATTGAGGAATTGAATGATTTTGATGGTTTAGGTGAACTCTAGCAGCAGATAATCATTGGATTTTGTCCAACTGATCTGTTGGTAAGGTAAGAAACTGTTGAACCCTTGTGAATCATTGAATTAGCAAACTCTATGATTATGATAGTGATATTGTGTGAAATAGATTGTGTTCTGGTTGATTTGGAGTTTAATTGGGCAGCTTGGAACGAAATCCGGATAATTAGGCTTGAGGAATTGACGTTTAGAAGCTTGGAGCTTGTGAAAGGAGAGATTTTTGGAGTGTTCCGAGCTTAGAGAGGAATCATCCAAGTTTTTTCTCATGGTTAATATTTAATGTCATGTGAAAACTTAGGCTAGAAGACCTTAAGATAGGAATGAACTAAATGAATTATTGATGGATTGTGTATATGGTATATGATGTGTGGTTTGGTTTTGTAAATAATTTACTATTGGAGTTGGTTGGTTTTGAGAAAATATTTAATATTGGAATTGGTTTGATTTTGAAATAATTTGATACTAGAAATGATTTGAAGGACTGAGAGGTGTTTGATTTGGTGGTTGGGACCCTTGAAGGGTGGCAGAAGTTTGAGATTTAAAGGAGATACTATCAAAATTTCTATGATGGATTCCATTGGTCTTCACTGTATCACAAATTTGCAGGAAATTAGAGATGAACAAGTTTGGTTTCCTGTGGGAGTCCATAAAAGCTGATAGTTTTGCTATACTAAAGTAATGAGCTGAGGCTTCAACTCAAAGTTGTTGGCATTCACATGGGGCACAGCAATGCTACTGCCATAGAATGTGGGATTTGGAGCAATGTAAGAACCAAGAGTCCTTTTAGGTTGCTCGGGAGCATTAGGAGCATTAGGGATAGCAATATTGTTGTTATTTGGCTCCATAGTAATCTTTTCAACTTCCTCTTTAGAATTGTCTCTTAGACTTTCAACAACTCTATAAACTCTAGCCTGTTGTTGGCGTCTTCTAACGGTTCTTTTAATCTCATGATCAAAATCAAGAAGAGGTTCCTTGTCTCTATTTCTGCTCATAAACAAACAGAAAAAAAAGTGGGAATCTCTACATTAGAGTGAGGAGAATTTTCGGTGAGGTGAACTAAGTAAAAGGAATAAAATAAAATAAACTAAATAAAAGGAAGGAATATTTTCGAAAATAAAAAAGAAATTTAAAGAAAAAAATTTTAAAATCTAGAAGGAAAACTAAGAAAATAACTTAAATAAAACAAGGAAAAATTCAAGTATAGAACTCAAAAATTAAAAAGGAAAATTAAGCAAATTAATGCAAGAAAATTTCTAATCTAGGTAATCAAACAATGGGTAGTTGTCAATCACAGTTAATCTCCGGCAACAGTACCAAAAACTTGGTGCGAAATTTCTAATTCACAACTTACCGGTAAGTACACCAAGTCGTATCAAGTAATAACTCAAGTAAGTAAGAGATTAATGGATCGAGCAACAATAATTGAATGATTAGATTAGTCAGACAAGCCAAATTGAGTGTTTTGTGTTCCAAGTATCATAAAGCAATGAATCATAGAATTTAAGAAAGCAAGTAATGGTCCTTATCACACACTTTAATCATGTATAGATTCAATTCATGGCAAACTTTAATTAATTAAACCCTAATTCCTTAGTAATTTAATCTCCTCTAACACAATCAACTGCCGATTCTTTGGTCACTTAATTTAAATTCGAGGATTAAGTCCAATTCTAGTTTATGAGCCACACAAATCCTAAGTACCCAAAGATAAGATGATTATATGTCACGTATCACGTTAAGTGTAGGTAACTAGAGAGTTGTGAGGAATTAATTTCAAGTTGTTATTCAAGTGATTTAACTTTTCCAAGATTCAACAAGAATTCAATTAGAAAAAGAGTGATCTTCCAATATACTCTAATCCCTAGGATGAAGAACGAAATTAATCCTTGAATATAAAACAGTGCATTGATTTAGAGTAGAATGACAATAGTATTAATCCATTAAAATAACAGAGCTCCTAACAATAACAATGGAGGTTTAGTTATTCATGGTGTGGAGAAATCCTAGCAGAGAAAAAATGTAAAAGTGCATAGGAAGAGAAGAAGAAGAAGTCCTAGGCCAAGATATCTTCTTTTTTTATATCTAATCCTAATTGATACAAAATTTAAATTCTAAAACCTAAAAATATCTTTTTTAATTCAAAATTGATTAAAAAATCAAATTAGAGCAAGAGATTTGGTGCTGAATCATGTGGGGACCACTCTAGTTTGCGCTACTAGCGCCAAACTCCGGGTTGGTGGCATTTAGCGCCATCTGGGCAGCAATTTTTCATGCTTTACGAGGTTTCTGGTGCCAAACGCCAGGTTGTGGCATTTGGCGCCACCATGGTAGAGGCGAAAGTGAGCTTTCTGTGTTCTAGCACCAAACGTCGGTGAGGTGGCATTTGGCGCCACCCTAGCAACCTTGAATTTGAAGTTTTTCTTCTTTCTGAACTTTGTCAAACTCGCTCGAATGCTACCTGTAATAAATCAAATTACAAAACAACTCAAAGTAGCATTCATGATGGTTTAAAACACCTAAATCTTAAAATAATTCAACAAATCCACATGCAAATCATTAAGAAAAGATAAGAAAGATGCTCACACATCATAACCCATTCAAAGCATGGTGTCTTCTCATTTCCTAGTAAAGCACACTCCAGAAGAGTTGACTTTCCATGGTGGTTATCACTGACAAAGGACGCAAACGGTAGTCCATGCCTACAAGAAAGTCAAAAATCATGGACACAATTAAATATATAACAAATAAAACCAAGGAGTGTTGATGATGGCCTAAAGTGGGTTAGGAATTTTCCTCAAAATAGAATTGGCGTTGCAAGTATAGTCCCAAACCCACAATCAACCAACATCAAAGTTTCAAATAAAGATAAGTCACAATCCAAATCAAATAACCAAAAGTATTTAAACTCCCGAGTCGTTCTCCCTAGAAATTGCAATAAAGTGTCACATTATTGGCTATGGAGGAAACAAGGGGTTTTTGATGGCAATTGACAAGAAAATTAAAAGGCAAGAAAGTAAATAGACATGCAAGGGAATTAAAGCTCAAATCAAGTAAATCAAAAATAGAATTCAAGTGGCAAAAATGAGGAACTCTTAGCAAGGATTGGGAGTTAAGGATTCCTATCATAATCATAGACCACAAACATGGTAATTGCTAAGAATTAATCCTAATTAGTCTATCCTAACATCGAGAATAAGTCAAAAGGGCATAATTGATCTCAATCCACAAGTCCTAATCAACTCACTAATTAACTTAGTGAAAGACTAGCGTTAGTGGAAACCAAACCAACTAACAATTCTAATCACAATATCGAATGGACATCTATGACTCAAGGTCACCTAATTATCCAATTCCAAGCCAAGAGTGTGAAAAACTAGGCAAAAGCTAAAAGAGACATTTTATCAAACACCTAGCATGCATAAAAGGGAAAATATCATAAATTGTAATAAAAACAAATCTAGAACTACCAATTATAATAAAATGATAATAACAACTCAAACAAGCATTAAAGAGAGACATAAAACATCAAAATTGCATTAAATAAAATTGAAAGTAACAAGAGTATTCATAAACTAGAAATGACAAAATTGAGAAAATAACAAAAGAAATAAAGATGATCAAGACAAGAAAGCAAGAAACATAAATGAAACTACATTAAAACAAGAATTAAATGCTGATTAGAGAGAAAGTAACCTAAAAAACCCTAATTCTAGAGAGAATGGGGAGCTTCTCTCTCTAGAAAACTAACTAAAATATGTAAAAACCTAAACCTAAGAGCTCCCCCCTTTATTCTTCTTCAATTTGGCTTGAAATAGCTTCAGAAATGAGTTGGATTGGGCTTTGGAGGCCTAAAAATTGCCCCCAGCGATTTGCAATTAATGACCTCACGTGCATGCACGCGTGCGTACGCACGACCTACTGTGCGTACGCATGGTTGTGCAAACTTTCCATTGTGCGTACGCACGACATTTGGTGCGTACGCATCCTTGCACGAAGTCACCGTTGTGCGTACGCACGTATCGCTGTGCGTACGCATCTTTGCAGAAGCTTCCAAACTCCATTTTTTCTTTTGGATGCTCTTTCTTCACTTCTTCAACCCAAACTTGCCTTGAAAACCTGAAATCACTTGACAAGTACATCAAGGCACCAAATGGGATCAAAGTGAATAAAATTTAGCAATAAAAAGGCCTAAAGAGCATGTTTTCACTTTCAAGCACAAATTAGGAAGACATCATGAAACTATGCTATTTCAATGGATAATTGCAAGAAAAGTCAATGAAATCTACCTAATTAAAGCAAATAAATACCATGAAATGTGGATTCATCAAGTGTCTATAAATAAAACTAAAAAAAACACTTAGTAAAATATTCATACGATTCCTTGCACATTGCATCTACCCAGAGTGCACCTCTCAATCTAAAACTCTCATCAATGTCTATTGCATAGAAGAAGTTCGAGTTGATATATTTCATGTGCAAAAAATACTTTAACATTTCTCTAACATCAAAATTATCATAAGTAGACTGAGGTTGCTTGTAATGTAATTCTTGACATCCTTTTCTAAGAAATTCAAATTTGAAGAATTACCTACTTCGTTAGCAAGTGCACGGTAAGTCTTGTTAGGTCATATTCCAATCTCGTCATTGTCCTCACTCCTCAATCACACAATTAGCATGAATGGTAAGCTCTATGTATGGTAGTGGATTGATTGTTTCGACAAACAAGGATGTGAATACCTTAATTCTAACCTCGACACCATCCAAATCGTCTTTTCCTTGTCCAACATGACATACATCCTTGCTTTGCATGTGGTAGCTGATATTAGGGGTGGAAACAGCCCATGTCAAGCCAAGCTTCACCTTAAACAGGCTAGACCTAGAATTTATTTAAAAGGCCTAAGCCTGGCCTATAGCCTGTTATAGGCTTTATTTTAAGTACTAAACCTGACTTGTTATTAAATCTGGCCTAGCCTAAAGCCTAACAAAACGTCAGGTAAACCACCAAAAATGTACTCGAATAATTTTGTAGTTACTAAAAATGCACTCGAATTTTGTTATCGGCAAAAATACCCAACATTAAATATGTATTCTCAAAAATGCTTTAGAGATTGAATTTCGATGAGATTTTTTTGCAAGCATGACTAGAAAAATAAAATATTTTTATCCTTAAAATTGATGATTTTTCGCTAAGTATATATTTTTTTGTGATTTTTTTGTCAACAACCAATAATACTTTAAAAAGTAAAATAAAAATATAGAGATCAAATTTTTATCCCCTTTTTTGTGTGTATGTTTTAAGCAGTTAGTTAAATATTCCTATAAAATTTTGGATCAAAGGCATAAGCGGTTTGTCAAATACAAAAATTGTTTGCCATTTACAAAAAAAAAATTGTTGCATTTTTTAATTATTTAAGAAAATTTTTGTCAATAATAAAATTCAGGTATATTTTTTTCACTGACAAAATTATTTAGGTGCATTTTGGTAGTTTACCCTAAAACGCTATATATATATATATATTACCAAAATAAATATTTATATGTGATATACTAAATTCAATCCCTACAATTATATCTAAACTTTTAAAGTATTTAAATTATGAAAAAATATTTATAATAATTTATAATAAATTTTAAAGTTTAATAACTATTTTAATTATAAAAGAATTATTTTTGTATTTATTTATATTTTAACAAGCTCAAGCAAGGATGACAAACCTATTAGTTATTTTGTGAGCCCGAGACTGACCTATTAACAAAATTAAGCTTTTAAATTAACTTGGACCTAGAACTATTTCATAATAGGCCAGATCAGGTCAAATGTAGGGCAAGTTGCAGGCCCCTAGCAGGCCACCTGACCTATTTTCACCCCTAACTGATATCTTATTGCTCGAGTTGCTACCCTCAGTCGAGACACGCGACACCCTTCACGATTGCAATGAATGGGTTGGTTAATGGGTATCTTTAGTTCCTTGTTGGTTTTTGTCATAGTTTGTGTTTCTGACTTTAGTAATAAAGCCTACTTTCTTAGCATAACTCACATAAAATTCTTGTCCCGTTGTAACGAATCAAAAACTATTCCTATTGCTGAGATTTTCTTATCGCGAATGCCACCTTGGTTAGACATCTGTAATACAATTCAGAAGATATAAGTGAATAATACTTAGAGATTAAACCCTTTAGAAATTCGTTGTTTCTGTAATTTGAATGCAAACTTTATCAACTTATTCCGCATCGGCATTGCCAGATTCAGTAATGTTTAAAGCATCTACATTAGATTTACAATCTAGTTAAGTAAAATAATAAAAATTTACAAAAGAAACATCCACAAAATTTAGCTAGTAGTCCATGAACATCCAAAAATCAATCCAACTACATCAACCCTAAATTCTAAACACTAAACACTAAGCCCATAACTCCCTAAACATTGGCCCCCTAAACCCTGAACCCTAAATCCTGAATCTTAAACCATAAATCCTTAATCCTAAACCATGAATCCTAAACTCTAAACCCTAAACACTAAATCCTAAACCATAATCCTAAATCCTATATCCTAAACCGTAAATACTAAATCTTAAACCATAATTCCTAAACCATGAATTCTAAACTATAAATCCTAAACCATGAACCTTAAACTTTAAACCCCAAACTTTAATCCATGAAACATGATCCCTGAACCCTAAAACTTAAACCCTAAATCGTAAAGTGTAAATCCTAATCTTTGGACTTTGAACCCTGAATCCTAAATCAAACATTTTGAACTCTACACACTAGACCCTAAACCATTGATCCTACACCCTAAAGACTAATGGTGTTTGGTAAAACATCCAATGTTGTAGGAAAGAGAAATACCTACTTTCTAATACTAGAAAAAAATTAAAATAGATTACAAAAAACATCCAAAATATATAAAAAATTATTATACATCTTGTAATTTAAAAAAATCCAATATTGCATGAGAGATAAATATCCACATTGTAGTACCAAAAAAATCCAAAATACATAGCAAAAGAAATCTAAAATATATTAAAAAAATTATCCAAAATACAATCCAAAAAACATTGCAAACAAACATCCTGGAACAACGTAATGAAACATGTCTAACTTGAATGTTATAAAACTCCAGAAAATATGAACAGAAACAATTATCCAAAATCCCAACAAAATAAATATAAAAAATATATACAAATATTTAAAAATTCTAAAACATACATAACCATCATGTTGATAATGCATGAGATCCATAACTTGAACACTTTCATCAGTCCAACTAAGATTCTGAGATATGTCGTCTACATTCGACTCGTATATGAATCCATTTGCGTACGAACGTTGTTGCGGTTGTGATTGATGTAAGGGGAGAAACGTTGTGCTACGTGATTGCTTTCTTTCGCGAAAGAATGGCTAAGTGTGGGTGCGGTCTTGGAGAAGTTCGTGAATGGAGAGCGATGCAATCAGTGCCAATGTTGGGATTGAGAAGCGACGGATTCGTGTTCGATGGCGGACTGGGTTCTGGAATGGATTGCTCTGTGTGTGTCGGCCCCGTTGTGTTGGACAATCGATGGCATTACTGTGTGGCAGAGGCGCTTTTGTGAGATAGACGACACTGTGTACAGTGGCGATCGGTGGCGTGAGGTTCGGGACGGAAGGTGCTGCGCTTGGCGGTGGTCGGCAGTGCTTGGTGATCAACAAATGTAGGAAGAGATCATGGAGGTGAAAATAAAATGTGAGATAAGGATTGGTGCGGTTATTTTTTTTTACTCTGTACTTTGAATGTGTGTAAGAATAAAAGTTGATTGACACTTTTGAGTAGTTTTTTTTTTTCAATTTTTTCTTCGGTTTTGCTAGGTAGACAATGACTTCTGTAAACAATGTGAACAATGGGCTCTAGAATTGACCCAATAAAGTAAAAAAATACTCCACCTCAATTACCTCCTAAACCTTAAGATTAGGATAACCATCTGCACACCTAGTGAATTGAACATCCAGTCATTGTTAATTGTGCATGAGTAAATCGAATAAAAAGAAATAACCATCCAATTAAAAATAATGAACATAATCATCTGCATACATATTGAATTGAACATCCGACATATCCATTGTTTACATTGTTTAGTATTCTTATTGTCTACCTATACTTTTCTTTTTGAATCCCACTAGGAAGCCAATGAAGAATCTTGACAATGTGTACAATGGGTTGGTTATTTAGCCCAATAGAAATAACTAATAAATTCAAAAACTCTCATTCAGTTATTTAACATCAAATTTCAAATTTCAAATTCTCCAATTTCAAATTTCAAATTTTTAAAAAATCCAGTTAGTTATTTCAAAAAAATAACCATCTGAAATCCTAATTTACTAAAGCATTTCACTCCAATACTCTCTTCTTTTTAAACCAGCGGCCACTCCACCTTCATCAATAATCATCCAATTTCACCGTCACTACTTGACTTGCCACATGCCACTCACCCTTAGTAAAAATAACTATCCACTTAAGGATAAAAATAATCATTCGCATATCTAATGAATTGAACATCTAACATATTTTAATTATATATAACAAAATCCAATCCAATCAAAATAATCATCTATATAAAAATTAAAATAACCATCCGCATACCTACTAAAATGACCATTAAAATAGAAGAAGAAGATGAACAAATCGAAGAAACAACTATTGTGGTGAAACATAGTTTGAAGGACTAGGCATGAAGCATAGGGTTCAAATCTGAAAGAAGCTAACCATGCTTGGATCCGAAGAAGAAGAGCATGGTGGTATCATACTATCATCGGTGAGAAGAGGCTTGAAAGAATGGGAGAAAGCGAAGCCGGCTCAGAGGAGAGGCGCGCGAAAAAGTGGTAGCAATGTTAGGCTGAGCGTGGGAGGGCGAGGCACGTCGGGCTGACCGATGGAGGTGAGGACGGTGTCGGTGTGAGGATGTGGCGGCGTCGGTATGGCCGGCGAGGAATTTAGTGACGCGAGGTGAGGACCGGAGAAGATGACGGTGAGTTTTAAACGTGTATTGAAAGTTACGGTAAGATTAGAAATAACTGTATGTAGTGTGAATGGATTTAAATACTAATCCTAATTTTTCAAATTTTAAAATTTGAAATTAAATAATTAATTAATGATCTAATTTTTAATTATAATTTTATCTTTTTTTTAATCCATTGTACACAATTAGTATTGATTCCCAATACTTTCTCTTTCTTTTTTTCTTTGGATTAATTTTATTCTAATTAACTATAATTGACTACACTATTAGTTAATTCTACTTTTTTTTATATTTAAATTGTATTTATTCTTAAATTGAAAATATATATATATATATATATATAACCTTATCATCGACAGAGAAGATAATAAAGTTCAATAAAATTGTAGACGAACTTTGGAACATTATCGTTCTGTTGTTTAGGGTTTCAACTTTGCTTTTATGGAGTCCCTACACCGCTTTGCAATATCCGGAGTGTCACACCATGGTTAAAAGAGTGGACTTGGCCATCTATTGCTCCGTTCTTTTTTTTTTTTTACATTTTTTGCGGACACGGCCATCCTTGATCCTACTATATTTTTTGAAAAGAATCCTCAAACTCCTTAGTTTTGTTGACACTATCATTCATAAACTATTCCAGCTCTGACGAGTTTATCTTGGTATAATCATGTCTATCATTGAGTTTGATTTAAATATTATTTTACATGTCGGATATATTGGGTATTAACATTCGTCTGACATGTTGTAGACTTTGCCTCTTTCGCCTGTATGGTTATGCTTGTTTTGTTATCGTATCTACTGTTGGGTATATTAGTATGAGAAGAAGACAAAATCTTATATTTTTGTAGTGGTTTTAAGGCACGATTAGATCACTTTCTTTAGAGAGATATTTGTCCCCACACTTAGTTGCTATAGGGTTGATGACAATACTCTCCCAGGATACAATGAAACCTAAGAATTTCTTAATTAGCAATAGTAAGAAATTCTCAACTCTCTTGAACAAAGAAAATCTCTTAATAGTTGATTAACATGTGCACTTAGTACTTGTATTTTTGAAATATTGGACAATGACTTATTTATACATATTACACGTAGCAATTATGATTAGTTACGTATATCAATGGTTGTGTCTTTTCTATTGCCAATAGATACAATGTTTTGAACATACACAATTCTTAAAGAGTTGCGTCCCTTTAGTCAATAGACACAATGTTTTGAACATACATAATCCTTAAAAGGTTGTGTCCCTTCAACCAAATGGTACTAAACGGTTAGTAACCATTTATTAATATTAATAATAATGTTAATTAATCAAATTTGTAAATACCCTTCAATCCCCGACTATTTACAAAATTTAAATGTCATACAAGTATATGCATAAAGAATGTGTCACTAAGATTAAACATTCTTTTAGTGTAAATTTTAAAGTTCTAACGAAGTAATAGGTGTCTAATCAATTAAACCTATACTCCATATGCTAGTACCGAAAATCACACACATTACTTATACCCTCCAATTCAAGAGTTTAAAATTTTAAGCACTTATATGGCCTTGTGCTCATCCTGGTTTCATGAATATTTACGAGAATAAAACCTCTAAAATTCTCGATTAGAGCGGCACCACTCTTATATTTATATAGCTGAAATCTTTTGATAGATAATATTATCATTCCATTAAGAGTTTAAACTCACCCTCCTAATTTATTGTAAATAGCACTAAATCCTACTCCTTAGTGCTCCAATTGCTAAATAACTTGTTATTACCCATTAAACCTTGAAACTAGTGGTCTACTAGAATAAGGTTGGGTTCCCATCATTTAGCAATACTAGGTTTTAATCCCATTTTAGCATTAGTCTCTTTGATTTTATCCCTTGACAAACCTTTAGTCAAAGGGTCTGCTAAATTTCCTTGAGATCTTATATAAGTGATGATAATTACACCATCATCTATTAGTTGCCTCACAAATTCATGTCTCAAACTTATATGTCTAGACTTTTCACTATAAACCTTATTATATGCTCGAGACATGGTTGATTCACTATCACAGAAGATTGAAATGGTTGTCGTCTGTTGTGGCCACAGCTTTATATCATATAACAAATTTCTTAACCATTCCGCTTCTTTACCTGCGGCTGATAAAGCTACAAACTCGGCCTCCATAGTAGAATGTGTAATACATGTTTGTTTCTTTGAGACCCAACTTATTGCTCCACCACCTATGATGAAAATCCATCCTGAAGTGGATTTGTTGTCACTAAGATTTGTAATCCAACTTGCGTCGGAATAACCTTCTAAAACTGCGGGATAATCACTATAATGTAATCCCAAGTTTATGGTTTTCTTGAGATAACCAAGAACTCTTGTTATAGCTTTCCAATGTTGATTGCTAGGCTTTCCTGTAAACCTTGATAATTTGCACATAGCAAATGCTATATCAGGTCTAGTACAATACATTGCATACATTAAACTTCCTATAGCACTAGCATATTCTAATTGTGCTATAGGTCTTCCGATGTTTCCTTCTAATTTAAGATTAGGATCATACGACGTATTAGATTCTTTAATTATGAGATGATCAAACTTTTCCAATACCTTTTTGATATAATGAGATTGACTTAAAGTAAAGCCAACTTCATTCTTATGCACCTTTATGCCTAATATTGTATCAACTTCATTCAAATCCTTCATCTTGAATTTAGAAGTTAGATACTCCTTCGTTATACGAATTCCTTCTAAATTTGTTCCGATGATTAACATATCATCAACATATAAACAAATGATTACTCTATAATTTTTAGTAAATTTTGAGTAAATACATTTATCCGCACTATTATGTGAGAAGCCATTTGATAACACCACTAAATCAAACTTCTCATGCCATTGTTTAGGCGCTTGTTTTAGTCCATACAAGGACTTAATTAATTTGCAAACTTTCTTTTCATTTCCGGGTAGCACATAGCCTTCCGGTTGCTCCATATAAATTTCTTCATTAAGATCTCCATTTAGAAAGGCTGTTTTAACGTCCATTTAATGTATATGAAGCTTGTGAATGGACGCCAATGCTATAAGAGTCCTAATAGAAGTCATTCTTGCCACAGGTGCGTAGGTATCGAAATAGTCTAGACCTTCTTGTTGTCTAAACTCCTTGGCCACTAACCTTGCTTTAAAGGTTTGTAATGAACCATCAGTGTTATACTTTCTTCTAAATACCCACTTACATCCTATAGGCTTTGATCCTGGAGGCAAATCAACCAAGACCCAAGTATTGTTAGATAATATTGAGTCCATTTCATCATTTATTGCTTCTTTCCAAAAAGCAGAATCCCTTCAAGCCATAGCCTCTTTGAACGTTTGAGGATCACCCTCTATGTTCATCACAATAGAGATCTTGTTTGTTACAGAATTCCTAGTTCCTTCTACCAAAAAGGTGATAGCCTGAGAAGAAATAAAATCTGGACCCAAGTCCTTTTCTTTTCTTACTCTCAAGCTCTTTCTTGGTTCAATCAACTTTTTGTCTCTTAGACGTTTATTGTTTTGATTATTTATTTTTTGTGAGATATTAGTATCATTTTGGAAATATTCTGAATTAGAAGTTGAATCATTGATAAATCTATTTTCAATAAATTCTACCTCTCTTGATTCAACAACTACATTAGACACTAAGTCTAATATTCTATATGCTTTAGAATTTTGAGCATATCCTATAAAAATGTCTTTTATGGCTCTTGGTCCCAATTTGGTTCTCTTTTGATCAGGAACTCGATAAAAGGCTAAACACCCCACACTTTAAGACAATTTAAATTAGGTTTCCTTCCTTTCCAAATTTCATAAGGAGAAACCTTTCTATGTCTTGATGGTATCCTATTATGGATATGACATGATGTCAATAATGCTTCACCCCATAAATTATAAGGCATTTTTGCATTTGGTAACATTGAATTAACCATATCCACTAAGGTACGGTTTTTCCTTTCCGCCAAACTATTTTGTTGCGAAGTATATGGAGCGAAAAATTCATGCACAATACCATGTAATTCACAAAAGTTATCAAATTCATTAGAAAAATATTCTCCACCTTGTAATGATTCAGGGATCATCACTTGTAGATCATGAAGTCTACTTACAAGAATTTATAATTTGATGAATTTGATCCATGACAGGCATAGTATCATTCATAATAAATTCAAAATATTTCATCATAATAAACTTATATGTTCCTTATCGTTCGGTATTGTACTTTTCTTCCAAAGATTTCTAAATCTCCAATGGTGATTGAATTGACATGTAGAGATCATAGAGTCGGTCGGATAAAGTGTTGAGAATATGACCTCGACATGCGAAAGTATCTTCATCACGTTTCTTCTTCAATTGAACGATCTTTTCTTTCTCTTCCGGTGTGACATTTTCAGCGGCATCGGCAATTGGTGTAGTCTTTGAGTCAATCACATATGCAAGATTGAGAACCGAAAGAAGGAACATCATCTTGTCCTTCTAACGGTTGAAGTTTGTTCCATCAAAGCGATCTAACTTGACAAACTCTTGATTCATAACCTTGAACGTGGTGTTTTGATCTTGTGCCATCTTCAAGAAATATCTCTCTAAAATTGTTGGGTATATTAGTACGAGAAGATGACAAAATCTTATATTTTTGTAGTGGTTTCAAGGCACGATTAGATCGCTTTCTTTAGAGAGATATTTGTCCCCACACTTAGTTGCTATAGGGTTGATGACAATAATCTCCCAGGATACAATGAAACCTAAGAATTTCTTAATTAGCAATAGTAAGAAATTCTCAACTCTCTTGAACAAAGAAAATCTCTTAATAGTTGATTAACATGTGGACTTAGTACTTGTATTTTTAAAATAGTGGACAAGGACTTATTTATACATATTGCACGTGGCAATTATGATTAGTTACGTATACCAATGGTTGTGTCTTTTCTATTGCCAATAGATACAATGTTTTGAACATACACAATTCTTAAAGAGTTGTGTCCCTTTAGTCAATAGACACAATGTTTTGACCATACACAATCCTTAAAAGGTTGTGTCCCTTCAACCAAATGGTATTAAACGGTTAGTAACCGTAATAATAATATTAATAATATTAATTAATCAAATTTGTAAATACCTTTCATTTACTTTTCATGTTCAATAATAAAAATAGTGAATAAAAATATAAAAAAATAAAAAAATCTTTGAATGAATGATAGAAATAGAAAATATATTAAAAAAATTAAATATGTTCATAAAAAAAATTTAAAAACATATTTTAAACATAAATTCATAAAAATAAATATTTTTTGTATATCACAAGTATATACACTAATTTTTATATGAAACGTAAAATATTTTATTTTTTAATTTTGTACGTAACATTTGATTTAGAGAACTTTTTATCTTTTTTCTCTGTAAAGCAAAAGACAATAAAATTCATTTTTAGGATAAGCTTACGTAAAAGTAAATACAATTCAAAGGATTTAAAATTTTAAATAATAAGGACATAATTCTAACTTAATCCAATCCAAAATTAAGTTTAAATTTTGGAAAACTAATAATCGTAAGAACGGTTGAATATGATGAATCCAATATTCAGGGTAACCATTTACTTTTATTTATTTTTTTTTTTTATTAACTTAGATTTGGTCAATTACTTAAAATTCTTTACTGTTAATTTTCGGTTTTTATTTTGTACCAAGGCTAATTGATTACGATGAAGATCATGATGGAGACCCAAATGTGCATGAATTATATTTGAAGCATTCGAATAATATAACTTAGACTAGTTGTTCAAATAGGCAGTAGCGATTTTATAAAGAGAAATATGCACATAGTTATTAGAATCGGACGGACCGATTTGATCGAAAATTGATAAATCAGTGGTCTGAATATTTTTTAAATTATTTTATTGTTATTAATATATTTTTAAAATATATATTTAATTTTTTATTTTATTTTTATAATTTTATACTTTTATTAAATTATAATTAAATCAACTGAATAAATTAATAATTTATTGATTGAATCAATAATCCAATAATTTATTCATATGACCGAATTAATTATTAGTTCATTTCCAATAACTATGAATATGCCGTTCATTTCTATTTAGGTTTTGTTTATGTAAAGGAGGTCCAAAATTTGTTTTAATCTCCTCTTGGTTTTGGTGACTTGCGAGTAGGGGTGGCAACACTACTCGAATCCGCGGGTATTCATCTCGCCCCTATCCGTTCGGGGCGGGTAATTATCCACCCCCGCATCGGGGCAGATTTTAACAGAGCGGGTTTTTGGGCGGAGCGGGGCGGAGTCGGGTTTAGGTTAAACCCGCCCCGGTATATATATAATATATATATATAAATATATATATTTTTAATATATAATATATGTAACATATATAAAATAATTAGTAAAATGATTAATAATATTATATCATATATAAATTTTTACTTTAATTTATGTTATGTATGTAAATGGTGGTTATATAATTTTTAAAATTTTATTTTATTTGTTGGATTTAATAATTATAGGGGCGGGTAGGGGCAGAGTGGGTACCCGCAGGGGCGGGTTAGGGTTTAACATTTTACTATCCGCGGGTAGGGCGGAGAGGGTTTTATACGGATTTTTTGTCTGGCGGGACGGAATTGAGTAGAGCAAAAACCCGCCCCTACCCGTCCCGTTGCCAACCCTACTTGCGAGTACACACTTTCATTGCTTTATTTTATTTTAAATTTTGAAATACCGAAAACTTTTATAATAAAATTCTAAAGAAATCTAATGCCATTATTTAACAAAGAGTAGACGAAATATTAAAATGAGTCCCTGTTATATTAAATATCTTTTAGAATTTATTGCTAGAATTAATTATTCTTTATTAATTAAGTTATATTAATAAAAAAATATTATTAAGAAGAGACTTATTACACATATAAATTTTTTTATATACAATTTTATACAAAACTAACTCTAATTCAATAAAATCTACTTTTATAACGTTTTTTTCTTTTTCTTTTTTTTTGTGTTTTTCTTCATTTTTTTTCGCGTTCTTTTTTTTCTTCGTGTGTTTCATTCTCTTCGTTGTTCTTTTTATTGTTGTTGTTGTTGCTGCACTTTTTTTTTCTTCCTCTTTCTGTTGATTTTGAAATACTATGTATTATTTTTAGAAGGTAAAACAAGAAAGAAAAGATGAATAAAAAACAGCAAAAGATGAGGAGAAGAAAGATGAAGAGTTTTTAATTATGCAGAATTTATCAGTATAAATTCACCGAAAATTCTCAAACAATACACCTAAATGTCTTAGTTTTACCCCAAAATTTGATGTAACTACACAAAAGTATTTTCTCTAATGCTGCATATTTTTTTCTTCTTTTTTTCCTTATTTCTTTCTTTCTTTTAGTTGAACGAATGTAAGTGTTTTGTCGATTTTTAGCAAATTGATGGTGGTTCGATTCTAATGGTCTGGGAGCGAAACCAACTCCTCTTTTGTAGGTACCAGTTTTCTATAAGTGCATCAAAGTGCCTTCAATTAGACGAATATTGAAATGAAATGTAAATCGAAACTTGTAAAAGAGCAAAAGAAATGAAAGATGAAGTTTTCGAAAAGTAAATTAACTGAAATCGGGAAGTTTGCGTTGAAATCAAAAGAAAGCGGTAAAGATGCTTTTAACTGGGTCAAAGGGCTTTTGACATGGAAATTAAAGTTACCAGAATGTAAATCGCATTTGAAATTTAAATTGTTACTTGAAACATAAATTTGACAAGAAAAGTAAAATTTATAGAAAATGTAAATGGAATTTAAAGACAATGGAAGGAACCCTACAGAAATTAAACTCGAACGCAGACTCAGGAATTCGCTGGGGATGTGAGTGTGCTTGAATGTATTTCTGAAGAAAAGTTCCAACTTTTATTCCCTAAAACTTTCCCTAAAACTTTCTAATATTTATAAGAATCCCAACCCCTGCCCCCTGGTCATTTAGATTGTTCGAATTATCGACAAGAAAATCTGCAATGACCTGACCTTTCACAACCTTGGCCGAGATATATTGTAAATCAAACTCAGTCAAAGCTAGCATCCATTTTCCTAAACGTCTCCGTAACATTGGGAAACTTAACATATATTTAATTATATCAGTTTGTGCTATAACTCTCACCGTTTTAGCTACCATATCACACTTTAATTTCATACAGGCATAGTATAAAGACAAGCATAATTTCTCTATCGAGGAATACCTCATCTCGATGTCAGTTAAAACTCGACTAAGGTAATAAACAGCCCGTTCATGCCCATTTTCATCATTTTGGGCTAACATACACCCAATTGTGTTTATAGACGCCGCAATATACAATTTTAAGGACTCATGTGGGCGAACATTTGCCATAATCGGAACCTTAAATAAATAAGCCTTAGTCGAATCGAATGTGGACTGATGCTCATTCGTCCATTCGAACTCTGAGTCATTTTTAGTTTCACTAAAGGTGCAAACACTCGAGTTCGACTAGAAAGATTCGGAATAAATCTTCTGAGATAATTCACCTTTCCTAAGAAGGATTGCACCTCTTTTTTCGATTTGGGTGCAGATAATGCCAAAATTGCATCTGCCTTATTTTTATCGATTGCAATTCCTTTT
Organism: Arachis hypogaea; assembly: GCF_003086295.3. Lineage (NCBI taxonomy): Eukaryota > Viridiplantae > Streptophyta > Magnoliopsida > Fabales > Fabaceae > Arachis > Arachis hypogaea. The sequence continues at coordinate 125,641,687 of NC_092055.1, read as the reverse complement.
TTATGAACAACAAAATCTAGGAAGTTTCCAGCCGAAACTCCAAAAGCACATTTTAAAGGGTTCATTTTTAATCCCTTCTTTCTCATGGAAACAAATACTTTTCTTAGGTGATCAATATGTTGATTCACCGAAATCGATTTGACCATGATGTCATCGATATACACCTCCATAAAGTTTCTAATAAACTCACGGAATATAGCATTCATTGCTCGTTGATAAGTAGCACCAGCATTTTTTAAACCAAAGAGCATAACTACCCATTCATAAGTGCCTAACGCCCCAGGACAACGAAAGGCAGTTTTGGACACATCATCTTCTACAATGAAGATTTGGTTATATCCTGAATAACCGTCCATAAAACTTAAGATTTCGTTTTCCGCTACAGAATCGATCAACATATCTGCAATTGGCATAAATTATTCATCCTTTGGAGTAGCATTATTCAAATCTCGAAAATCAATGCATACACTTAACTTCCCATTTTTCTTGATTACAGGAACAATATACGAAACCCATTCCACATACCATGCAGTTCGAATAAATTTCGCTTTAATTAAGCATTCGATTTCCTCTTTAATCTTTTGATTGATTCCTGGGGCAAAACGACGGGGGGTTTGCTTTACAGGCCGAGCATTTGGTTTTAATGCTAATTGATGCTCTACAAGAGAACGATCGAGACCAGGCATCTCATGATAATCCCAAGCAAAACAATCTTTAAATTCATGTAAAAGATGAAAAAGTTCTGTTCGAAAAGGATCGACAAGATCTTTACAAATATATGTAATTCAAACATCATCAGGAGTCCCCAAATTAATTTCTTCTAAAGGATCTTGAGATTCAAATCCTTTGAAATGATCATCATCTTTTACTGAATATTTTTCAAAACCCAAAGGTTCGAGATCATAGATGCAATCAAAAGAAAAATCAATGGTCTCATTGGGAAGTGAATGCACTTGATCATTTATTAAATTAACAGCAACTTGATTTTCAACACCATGTACTTCTGCTACCATATCAGCAATTCGGTGTGAAACATTAGTTGGATTACAGAAATAAGAAAACGAAAGCCAAGACAAAACTCGATAGAAGGCATCGAGTTACTACAATCACTTAAAGAACTTACACTTCTAAATGATTCCACTTCATCAGAGGAACCACTTTTATTTTCTACAGAAAGAAAATTACTTAAATAATTGTTTAAAGTTACCAGGTAATCTGAAACTTCCTCAACCTGGTCCATAGGGCATCCGTCCAAGAGTTCTTCAAGAGAGACAATCCTAACCAGTTGGAGTAAAGTCCAACTCTGGGTAGCGCAACTTCACTGGCAAGCCTTCCGAGGACAAGTAACAACCTTCACAATTATAAGAGTTCAGTGTCCTGTCAACATTCAAAGGCATCAACTTAGGATTATACATTCTGAAATCAATATACAGCTGTTCGACATAAAGGTTCGAATCTGTCTTAATAACTTCAGGTTTGCCATCCTTCGTCCAAAGAAGAACACTTTGATGCACAGTAGAAGGTAAAGCCCCCAAACCATGGATCCAAACTCGTCCTAACAAAGCATTATAACTTGCTTTTGATGAAACCACCAACAACACAGTATTTCATTCGGATGACCCAACCTTAACACTCAAAGTGACCAGACCTTTTGCTGGAGTCGAAGTCCCACTGAAGTCGGTTATAGCAATGTTTGTGGGGACCAAGTCATCAGGATGTTTTCCAACCTTCACCAATATCCTTTCTGGCAATAGACTGATTGCCGCCCCCACCATCAATTAGAACTTTATTTATTTTTATCCCACTCAAAATAGTTGTTATATGGAGTGGGCGGAGATGAGACATTTGTTTTTCGGTAGGCTGAAGAAAGTATCCCGGTTCATCTTCAATTCGGATAAAAGAAAAAGCTTCCTCATCCTCCATATCATAATCTTCCTCTGGGTCACCTTCATACTCTCACAGATACTCAGTTGGAATAATCAAAATTGTTACAACCATGTCATCATCCCCTTCTTCAAAATATTCTTCATCGACATCAATCTCCTTGCCTTTGTCGATCCCTGAAGACTGAGCTATCGCCTTACCTTTCTCCATCTTTGCAGGAGATGGAATTCCCTTTGGACACGCCTCTCCATCAGAAGGAAAGACAATTCGGGAATGTACGGAAGACGTTGCCCCCTTGCTTACTTCTGCTTGAGGCTTCTTATTTTGATTGAAGATTCTTCTTCCTCCTCTACCCCTTGGATACCCTCTAGTTCGACCACGATAGTGGGCATATTGGTTTCGAGGAGGTCCTCGATGTCCCCACTGTAGGTTGCGTCGATAAAGAGCATCCCGCTTCTGGAACTCTTGACAGTTCCGAATCCATTGAACACCTATGGCCTGAGATCGGCTCAAAGGTGGAGCCACATTCTGTTTAAGGGTCATAGAACTCTGACCCTCCATATGCCTAACCGGCTGCCTTTGTCGAGCCTGCTCTTCTCTATGAGCCAGCTCCTTCTTCATTCTCTCTTTTTCAAAGATTGTTGTGGCTTCAGCATCAAAAATAGCATTACACTGTGAATACAGATATATATCCCGGTCTTTAATCTTCTGCTGTACCAAGAAATCGAGCAAACCGTCCCCTGCTAGAGGGCACACCGATCGTACTTGTGACTTAAAATCATCAAGAACTACGTCAAAGTCATAAGACATGCCAACCATATTCACCCCGAAACATGGTTTGATAAAGCTAGCATCAGCATCGAAGGGATCAACATCAACCTTCATTTCCTTCTTGCCATCATCAAACTTCAACCATCCCTCCATTATAGCTTCCTGAATTAAGTCCCTGATACGAACACAACTGTTAGTCGAATGACTGGTTGCTTGGTGAAATTTACAATAAGGTTTCCCTTTCAAATCTTTCACCGAAAGTAAAGTTCTACCCTCGGGCAGAATTAATTGTTTATCTTTAAGCAACATATCAAAAATCTGATCAGATTTTGAAATATCAAAACTATACTTTTTGCCACTTTTCAGTTTTGATTCATTCGACTTTTCATTACTAGGAAGCTTTTTAAGTAAAGAACAGATATATGGAGGGCCCTTCTTAAGTTCGGCCAAATCGACTTCTGCCTCAAAATCGAGTTCCTCTTCTAAGGACTCCATAGTTACATAAGCAATTTTTTCTTTCTGAGCAAAAGGTTTACTCTTCGATCTCTGCTCACTCCTGTATTTCTCCTTCTCCTTTTTCATGAGTTCGGTCTATCGAACCTTTTCAACCAAATGGGCCAAATCGGGGATATGCACATTAAGCAACTTTCGGCGCATATAAAACCCTAGTCCCAAATTGCTATTTTCACAACTTCATTCTCAGGTAATGAAACATAACATCTACTTCTAGTATTTTTGAAACGTATCATATAATCATCAATGGTTTCACCATCTTCACGTTTCAAAGCAACCAGATCAGTAACTGCCACATTCATTTTCCCTCGATAAAATTGAGCATGAAAAGTAGTTTCTAACTGATTCCATGTCGTTATCGAATTTGGCCTGAGATTCGAAAACTAAGTAAATGCATTCTTCGTTAACGAAGAAAGAAAAATCTTCATTTTCAAATTCTCATCATTGACTAAATTTCTAATCTCAACCAAATATCGAGCGACATGTTCAGTGGTCGACTCTCCAACTTCTCCTGCAAACTTTGTGATTATTTTTGGATTTTTTACCCCTCTTGACACTTCAGCCATTTGGACAACCTGAGGAAAAGCAGACACAAAGTGAGGTCAATTCATAAAACCAACATTTAGATCGACTCGATTGAGCACTTCTTCCACGATCCTGGTGGCTTGATAACGTTCACCACCATGATTAGCTCGTAATCTGGCTAGAACTTTATCAGCATTTTGACCATGGGAAACTATATGAGGATTTCTTCTATTCAAAACATTATTTTCATTTTGGAAAACATTTTTAAATCCCTCATTATTTCCCCTGACATCATGCCTTTCACCTTCCTCATAATCTACGATTTGGACAATTCGTTCGACTTGTCTAGCAAGATGTTCGAATTTCGATTCGTGATCAGCCATCATTGGATTCAGAATTGTAGTCATCTATTGAGTCAGCAAATTGACCAAGTCATGATGACTTTCCTTTACTTGCTGTCAATATACTGCCATCGAATTAGCAGCGTTCAAAGTAGAGCCCACATTATAGTCACGAGAATACTCGAAATGTTGTTGTGGATTTTGAGAATTATTCCCTTCATTTACACTCCCAAAATGAATAGGAGGCACAAAATTACCCACTGGTGGAACATAACCCGGAGGAAGACCATAAGGAGGCTAACCAGTAGTTAATGGAGGCTAGGTCGGTGGTAAAGTACCACGTGGACGAATATTGCGTCCAACATTCCCAGTTTGTGCGGTCGTAACCGCTATGCTTTCACTTTCAATTGCACCTTCCGAACGTGAAGTCACGTCCATTTGTTGCACAATTACTGGTATGCTATCATTGGTGGAGGAACTACCATCCACATTTGACACTTCATCAGCCATGTGAATGATCTTCTCACTTCTCAATCGCATACACCGAATGATATAAACATTGTATGACACACTTCTATTTAAAACTGTCCCACTGGGTGTGCCAATTTGTTTTGTCGATTTTTAGCAAATCGATGATGGTTCGATTCTAATGGTCTGAGAGCGAAACCAACTCCTCTTTTGCAGGTATCAGTTTTCTATAAGGGCATCAAAGTGTCTTCGATTAGACGAATATCAAAATGAAATGTAAATCAAAACTTGTAAAAGAGCAAAAGAAATGAAAGATGAAATTTTCTAAAAGTAAATTCACTGAAATCGAGAAGTTTGCGTTGAAATTAAAAGAAAGCAGTAAAGATGCCTTCAACTGGGTCAAAGGGCTTTTGACATGGAAATTAAAGTTACCAGAATGTAAATTGCATTTGAAATTTAAATTGTTACTTGAAACATAAATTTGATAAGAAAAGTAAAATTTACAGAAAATGTAAATAGAATTTAAAGACAATGGAAGGAACCCTACAGAAATTAAACTCGAATACAGACTCAGGAATTCGCTGGGGATGTGAGTGTGCTTGAGTGTATTTCTGAAGAAAAGTTCCAACCTTTATTCCCTAAAACTTTCTAATATTTATAGTCTACTCGTTGTAACCGATTATTGATTCCAGGGTGCTGTCTTGAATGCGCACTACTTGGTAACCGCTCCCACTCTTTTGCTAATGAAACGTTATCCATCAATTCCTCATGTGGTGAAAGCCTCCAACTTCTCCACTTACGTAACTGTTCGATCTACTTTTCGGACCACTATTCGATTTCTTCTTTCGAATATCTGTCCAACTAAACCAGTTCGATTTAATAAAGCATCTTGAAATCGAATCCGTGTCGAATACCTCCAATCAATGCCCGTGCATGCATCTTTTCAATGACTGCTAATCACCTCGATTGACCTCTTCACTTTTTCGAACTAACGTACCTTAGTCGAAAATATTTTTCGACTAACAGTAAGTTCATCCTCTTCTAAGTAATTTTGCAGCATTATATGTTTCTTTTTCTTCTTTGTTTGATTTTTTTGTTTTTATTCTTGTTAAAAGAGTAAAACAAGAAGAAATTTGAGAAGGTAAAACAAGAAAGAAAAGATGAATAAAAAAAGAAGAAAAAGATGGCGATGATAATAAAAAAATGAAGAAGAACCAGCAGAAGATGAGGAGAAGGAAGAGGAAGAGTTTTGAATTATGCAGAATTTATCAATACAAATCCACCGAAATTTCTTAAACAATACACCTAAATGTCTTAGTTTTACCCCGAAATTTGTTGCAACTACACAAAAATATTTTCTCTAATGTTGCATTTTTTTCTTCTTCTTTTTTTCCTTATTTCTTTCTTTCTTTTAGTTGAATGAATGTAGGTTCATTCTCTTCCAAATAATTTTACAGCATTATGTATTTCTTCTTCTTCTTTGTTTGATTTTTTTATTTTTATTCTTGTTAAGAAAGAATAAATAAAAAAAAAAACTTGAGAAGGTAAAACAAGAAATGAAAGATGAATAAGAAAAAAGAAGAAGATAGTGATGATGATAAAAATAAAAGAAGAAGAAGTAGCAAAAGATAAGGAGGAGGAAGAGGAAGAGCTTTGAATTATGCAGAATTTATCAGTACAAATCCACCAAAAATTCTTAAACAATACGCCTAAATGTCTTAATTTTACCCCGAAATTTACTGCAACTACACAAAAATATTGTCTATAATGTTGCATTTTTTCTTCTTATTTTTTTCTTTATTTCTTTCTTTCTTTTAGTTGAATGAATGTAGGTTCATCCTCTTCCAAGTAATTTTGCAGCATTATGTGTTTCTTCTTCTTCTTTGTTTGATATTTTTTTGTTTTTATTCTTATTACGAAAGAGTAAAATAAGAAGAAACTTGAGAAGGTAAAACAATAAATGAAAGATGAATAAGAAAAAAAAGGAAAAGACGACGGTAATGATGATTACAAAAAAAGAAGCAGCAGAAGAAAATGAAAAGGAGGAAGAGAAAGAGCTTTGAATTATGCAGAATTTATCAGTACAAATTTACCCAAAATTCTTAAACAATACACCTAAATATCTTAGTTTTACCCCAAAATTTGCTGCAACTACACAAAAATATTTTCTCTAATGTTGCATTTTTTCCTTCTTCTTCTTTTTCTTATTTCTTTCTTTTTTTTAGTTGAATGAATGTAAGTTCATCCTCTTCCTAGTAATTTTGCAGCATTATATCTTTCTTCTTCTTCTTTGTTTGATTCTTTGATTTTTATTTTTGTTAAAAAGAGAGTAAAACAAAAAGAAACTTGAGAAGGTAAAACAAGAAATAAAAGATTAATAAGAAAAAAAAAGAAGATGATGATGATGATAAAAAAAAAGAAGAAACAGCAAAAGATAAAGAGGAGGAAGAGAATGAGCTTTAAATTTATGCAGAATTTATCAGTAAAAATCCATCGAAAATTCTTCAACAGTGCACCTAAGTGTCTTAGTTTTACCCTGAAATTTGTTGCAATTACATAAATTAAAAAAATTCTATAGCAAAAATTTTATAGCAAAAATTTTGGATCAAGCAACGCATCAATAATATGGCAAAATTTCTATGATAACAATAATAATAACAACAATAACGATAACGACGATACGTCTAAGAAGACGATGATGCTATAACGATAATGATCATGATGATGAAGATGATGGAGGAGAAGGAGAAAAAGGAAGAAGGAGAAAAAAGTCCAACGAAAAAGGAAGAGGAGGAGGAGGAGGAGGAGGTGATGGTATGGTGACGACGATAATGAAAGAGAAAAATAACGAAAAAGAAGGAGAAGAAGAAGAAGAAGACGAAGTGTCAGGAAAAGATATAAATGACTTGTATAAACTTTTATGTGTAAATGATTTGTACGTGAAAAATAATTATACCCAGAGTATGCTATATTATCATCAAATTAATGGTAGAAATCGAATTTTAACAATATATGAAATTAATGATTATTAAACTTGACATAAAATAATATTAGCTTTTATGTACATGTAAAAATTATGACAACAATTTTAACGGCGATAAATCATTCTACATTAAATTAATTCAATTGATTCACTACTAGAAAACTAGTTATTACAGACGGATATTTCCGACGGATTTTATCCCACGAAAATACAGACGGAATTTCAGAGGAATTTTTTGTCGAAAAACAAAAAAAATGAATTAGCATAAATTACAGATGGAAAACAAAATTCATCGATAATTCTGTTGGTAAAATTAATTTTTTTTCCGTGAGAAATGGTTACAGACGGAAAATTTATCTGTAATTAAATAGATAAAACACTGCATTTTATTAAATTATTACAGATAAAAAATCTGTCTATAATTTAAATTTTTCGTCGAAAAATATTAGATTTAAACCTAATTCTACCCCACTCTCTCGAGCTCCATTCACACTCCATTCAACTAAAACGAGCTTCTTCCTCTTTCCTTCCACGAGCTTCTTCTTCCGCCGCTGCCGCCGCCGCTTGCGTCGCGTCTCCTCATCGCACGAGTTTCAATCACATCCAATTCAAATCAATTCAACAATGGCCGTCATGGCTTCACCTTCCTCCAGAAGGGTAAAAATGTATTTTTAAACATGTTTATCAATGATTTTAAGAATGTATATGATGTATCTTGAATGACCTTTTTTTTTTAATAATAAACATGGTGCATTTATCTTATAACTTCACTTTGAAATGGGGTTAGTTTAATAATGCTTGTTTTTACAAATATTTGCCATGGTCTTTTTGGATGTTTTATCTATTGTGTCTAACTATGTGGTGATTTTGTGGCATGTTTTGTTTTTCAAACACAAATATAAAGATAATAAATATAAAAATTCATTTAGTTATTGTAACACCCTACCATACAAAGTCTTATGCTTAAGTCATAATTCAGAGATGGCAAGGTATTACGACCTCTAAAACAAAAATTTAGTACGTATAGTAGTATGAATAATTGATTATAACTAGGAGCCTTTGTAGAAAAAGGGGGTAAACAAAAACCGTAACTCGAACGGGCAACACTCCGATCGATAACGTAACGAACCGGGATAAGCTAACGCGAGATCATATATATAAAGAGTGTCAAAAACAAGAATATCAAGACTCAAAACCCAGCTGCGAAGAGAACCGGTCCGAGCATAGCAATATATACATATGATAAAATAAGGAAACCCCAAAGGAAACCCAAAGGGACACAAATACAGAAAACCTATTCTCCAAAAATCCCCTCTAGAAGGAGTCATCACAGTTTGTATTATTTAATGGAGATAAAAGTATCTAAACAAGATATATAACCCAAAACAGAGTCCCGAGAACAAAGGATCTTCGCTAATCCAGAAGTCTTCAGCATGCCTCAACGAGAAGCCTCGCGTCCTGCATCTGAAAACCACAAAATCTGCATGGGTGAGAACCAGAGGTCCCCAGCACAGTAACAGCTTCCACATATATAATACATAATAATAGAGGAAAGCCGAAGGCAATCCTAGAGCTTCCTCCAGATAATATCAAAGCTTATAAACAAGCTAAACCGTAAGTGGCAACTGACTAAAGATTCTTCAGTCTAACTAATACTTCCCTTTCCAATTCCTTCAGACCTCCCAACCACCAGCAGGAGTATAATATAGCAAACACAGTTATATCAGACAAGAGATTTACAAATAGGAACAGATAAGGCATTTAGACAATTAGCAAGTAATATGCAGTCAAATAGGCAATCTCAAACAATTCATGTAGTATGCTTATGATGCATGCCTGTCCCTAGTGGCTGATGATATCATCTGTCGGTTATAGAGCCAACCCGACAAGTCCTGGTAGCTAATCATTGGACTGTCCCTCTGTCGTGCATCCTCAACTCGAGTTATACTTATCATAAACTTGATCATAAACATGATCCATATCCATCACCCTCACTGGTGAATATTTACGGGGGCGAGCTCATCCGGGCCTTTCACAGTGCCCGGCCACACTTACGACATAGGGTCAAAAGAGCTTCGAGTCTCAACCTGGAGCACGTGGTGGCTAGCCACTGCTACTACCCAGGGAAACCCTCATCTCCAATGGTGGAAGTGCCAACATTCACAATTCATTCAACAGCATATATGCATTTATACTTAGCCATAAACATGGCTCCGCCGCCACACGGCATAATCCAGCCATCCGGCTCACGGTTAAATCCATAACTAGCCAATTCATTAACAATTACGGCCATTCGGCCCATGGCATAACAAGCACTTCCACCGCCATCCTCCACATCTCACATAATCATCTTTGATCCTCATGGATCATTCATTTTTCCCTTGCTTCACTCGCAAGTTACCACATTCACTAGCCCTTTTCCTCATGCTAGGCATATCATAATGATTTAAGACATAAGTGGTGAGATTGGAGGCTTAGAAGTATGAAGTTTGGCTTTTAAAACTCAAAAATCAACTTTGGGATGAAAACAGGGCCACGCGTACGCGCACTCCACGTGCACGCGTGGATGATGCTTTCTCGAAGAACGGCGCATACGCGCCAAGTGCGCCTACGCGCGAGGGGTCATTCTGCTAAAAATTTTCTAAGTTAAAAGCTGCAGAATTCACAGATTCAACCCCCAATCTTCCGACGGTCATAACTCTCTCATTTTAAATCATTTTTCACCCGTTCTTCGAACGGCATGGACATCCCGGATCCAATTTCATTTCTAAACATATTTGGCATAAATCAAAGATCCGTAGTCCAAGTTATGTCCCGTCAAAGCATGCCCAAAAACCATATTTTCATTCAAAACCACAAAGTGCCATTTTCAAAACAAGCCACTTTCAACTCTTTTCAAAATCAATTAAAACATGCCAATTTCATCCCTTTTCTTTGAAATCAATCAAAGTGTACCAAATTCAACAACAAGCCATCCTCAACTCACGCATTGACATTTTACCAAAATTCTCAAAACTACCTCCAACCATTTTAACACTTCTCAATCAAAAGGCCAAAGGATAAACACAATATTATGTCATACATCCTTCTCATCCCAATTTCTAACAATATCAATTTCCAATCAACCATCATTATACATAATCATCATACTCACCAACAATATGGCACCACCCATCAATTCAACCTCAATCATTCAGCAAGCATATATCACAACATGCATTTTCTCACATATCACACAATCAAGGCATCAATATTCATAATCACACATATGATCACATTATATATCTCAACCATTCCACAACATCATCAATTCAATGCCTATCTTAGGGCCTCTAGCCTAAGTATTTTCTACCACATTACATATTAGATACGGGAAACCGAAACCATACCTTAGCCAATTTCCCAAGCTCAACCGGAGCACTTCCAAACCACTTGTCCACAAGCTCTCAAGGTATCAACACCTCCAAGAACAGATTTTATCACACAAAACCCTCTTCCAAGCTTTCCAAAATCACCAATCAAGCTCCAATATTCACATATACACAACCTAAGCCACAATCATCATACCCATACACAACATCTCAATGCCCAAACCTCATAGAACAACAAATTACACTAGGGTTGAGAATCTTACCACACCCAAGGTCCAAAGAGACAAGATTAACTTTCTCCTTCAAGAGAGTTGGGTCCTATAACATCAAAGAATCCAAAATCTCAACATTTTTACTCATGAAACTCGAAATCAAGGGCTAAAATTTCGAACAGTAAAACGTGGCTTACCTCAAGATTAATTGTATGGGTTTTGTAGAGCTCTTCGCGGTGAACGCGTGGCCGCAAACGGAGCGGCAATCGGAGCTCTAGATCAAAAGTTATGGTGGTTTGAAGATCAAGTGAGAGATAGAACTTGAGAGAGTGTTCTTCCCTCCATGGCCTCTCTTTTTCAGCGTGTATTAGTGTTGTGTGAGGAGAGAGAGTGCTAAAAACTAGGGTTTTGGTTTAGTTATGTTGGGCCAAGGGCCCACTTTGGGTCCGGTTGGACTGGTTTGGCCCGTTCGGTCCAATCTTGGTCCGATTTCCATAAAATTGGTACCGAAATTCTCGTCTCAATTTCCTCTATCATATTAAGCCATAAAAATATCATTTTTGGCTTTCTAGAATAAATTCTCATATATGGGTTAATTAGCCGTTAATTAACCGGGTCTTACAGTTATAAAGATAATAATAAAGATAATTTTTTTTAGTTTGATAATACAATAAATTTGTTTATTTTTTGAAATATTATAAATATTTGAATATAAATTAGATAAAAATTTGTATTAAATTTATATTTATTTTGTATGAAAACAAGTTTATTTTGTAATTGAAAAAATAAAAAAAAAATTCTATTTTACCTGACTGACGGATTTACAGACGAATTTTCTATCTGTAATCAGAGTGTGAGATGATTTTCTAAGGTTTAAATTACAAATAAAAAATCTGTCGGAAAATTCGTCTGTAATTACAGACGGAAAATCTGTCTGAAAATCCGTCTGTAATGACAGACAGAAAATTCGTCTGAAAATCCGTTTGTAATTACAGATAGAAAATTCGTCGGAAAATCCGTCTGTAATTACAGACGAAAAATCCATCGGAAAGTTCGTCGTCTTCAGGAAATGGATGAAGAATTTACAGAGGGAAAATCTGTCGATAATTGGTAAAAATTCGTCGGTAATTTTTCGACGGAAAAAAAATTCGTCGGTAAATAATTTCCGACGGAGCTTTTACAGAAGGACAAAATTCGTCGATAAACAAAAATTTATCTGTAATAAAGACTAAATCTGTCTGTATTAATCTATTTTCTAGTTGTGATTATTCACATTATCTATATATAATATTTTTTAAAAGAATATAAATAAACTTAATATAATACATAAAAACGGAAACCCAAGCAAAGAATAACTCAGTATAAGACATTGTTTAATCAATTAATATCATTTTATTTTTCAAGCTTAATAATAAACATAACACATCAAATCAAATAACTAATTTAAAATAATTAATAAGCTAGTAAAATATTGGTGCAAATTTTCATTTTGACAAATAACCGGTGACAATTTGAATAACATAAATTAAAACAAATTAAAGAATTTAAATTAAGGTTAATATTAATTATTAAAAATAAAATTAAAAAATTTTATTTTGATTAAATATTTGAATAAATTAAATCATCATTAAAATTATAAATAGTGGTGTAAACCCCGATTAATTAGTAAATAATTAGTCAATAAATTAGTTTTTAATAAGGAAGATTAGAAACGTGAATATTATATCAAATTAGGATAAAGCTCATCGAAACGAGAATTTTGACACCAATTTCAAAGAAAACGGTCCAAGATTGAACCGAACGGGCCAAACCGGATCCAAACCGGGCGGTGGGCCCAACCGGACCAGCCTTTTAAAAGGGCCCAATGCTTCAAAATCCCGTAACTCCTCCGTTCGAGCTCCCATCGTCGCACCGTTTGCGGCCACGCGTTCACCGCGTCGAGCTCTATGTTTCTACCGGAACAATTTTATTGGTAAGCTACTAAACACCCCCAGCCACTCATTTCCCCCAATTTTCACTAAATTTAGTGGAGGTATTGAATTTCTTTACTTTTTGATATTTTAGGGTCTAATTAGCTTGAGAAAAATGTTCACTCTTGCTTATGTGAAGCTTGGGTAAGGTAAGGATACGATAATTCTATTTTATTTTCATTGAATTTGAGCTTTGAGTATTAAATTGGATATATATGTGTTATGAATGTGTATTAGGTTGTGAATAAATAATTGGAGCTTGAAATTGTGAATACTGGAACTTGGAGGAAGCAGATTAGTTGAGTTTTGAGGGGCTGCCTTGGTTTTGAATAAATAGCTTTGGTCGTTACGTGGAAATCGGCCAAGGTATGGTTTAGGTTTCTTGCATTTAATATATAATGTTCTGTGAAAACTTAGGCTAGATGACCATAGGATAAGTTGGAATGCAGGTGTATGTTTAATATTTAGTAATTTGTCGATGAATATATTTGGTTGAAGTTTATTGGATAATTAGTTATTAATTTTGGATGGTGAATGGTGTTATGTTAATTTGGAGAGAATTATGGTTGAATGTTATTGTTGATGAACATGGTTGGTTTGGTGCTTGTTGATTAACTAATGATTTGGTGAATTATTGATTTGAGGTATAACTATTGTGGATGTTGCTGTGATAATGAGGTATTTTGTGTTAGAAGCCTAGGATTAGTGAACTATGATCCTTAGTTGAATTTTGGTTGTTGGATTTGAATATTGTATTAGTATAATTGTTGATCTAAGGTAGATTTATTGTGGTGACTGTTATGATGATGAGGAAGGGTATGTTGAATTGAAAAGAAAGCAGGTTTGGACCCGAAAAGGGTGGCAAAGTCCGAGTTTTAGAGGAGTAGCTGCCGAAATTTTATAAAAATTAGAGATTTTGTTTATATGATTATTTAAAAAGATTTAGATTCAAAGGTTATATGGTTTGATTTAGAGTTATTAAGAAAATGAGCATGTTTTAAGTTTGATTCATTGGGAAAAGAATGAATTATGTTTTGAATTGGAACTATTGATGGACGGAATGGGAGGTGTGATAATGAAGGATAAGGATTGAATATGATTGACGTATAATGATGAATGAGATGCGATTGAGAATGATGTGGATGTTAATGAATTATAATTGAATTATTTATATGGCTTATGAATTTGAATAATCTGAGATACGAGATTCCCTGGATCAAGTGTCGTGGCTTTCCACCACGTGTACCAGGTTGAAAACTCGATACTCTGTTGACCCTACGGCGTAAGTGTGACCAGGCACTATATAATAAATTCCCGGGAATGTTACCCACATTGAGCAATATTGATTATTTAAGAAAAAACTATGCATAGACTCTTAGGGATGCACGTCGGGGGACAGTCTAAGGACAATTCAGACTTGTCGGATTGGCTGGATAACCGACAGATGAGCCTCATCAGCCATAGGACAAGCATGCATCATATGCATACTACTTGAATTACTTGCTTGTGCTTCAATTGGGTGTGCCTATCTGTATTTGCCATGCTAAATGTGTATTTGTTACCTGCAGTAGTTGTAACCTTCTTGTGTTTGTCTTTATTTGTCTATTTGTCTGTGAAAATGTATGATGGAGTTGGAGGTATGGAGGAATGGCAGTATAGGACTTAGATTTAAGGTTAAGTTAGGTTTAAATATTTTTAGAAAACCACCTTTTATGGCTTCTGTTTAATACTCTAAGCTCTATAATTTGAGTGTCGGCGTTCTAGGATTGCCTCTGGCATTCCCAGGACCTTATATATTATGTGTGTGGCACCTTTACCATACTGAGAACCTACGGTTCTCATTCTATACTATGTTGTTGTTTTTCAGATGCAGGTCGAGAGGCATCTCGTTAGGCGTCTGGACCCTTGAAGCGAAGTGGTTACAGGGTTATTTTGTTATGCTATAATGTGTATATATGTACTTGGTTTTCTCTCCGCATAACTTGTTCTTTTGATCCTCCTAGAGGTTTATGGAGAGGCAAGATTGTGTATATGTACTTTTAGATTTTGGGATATGTATGTATATATGTGTAAATATTCTCCGGCCAGTCTTGACTTCGCAGGCTGAGTTAGGAGCTTGTTAATTTGTTTCTTTGGCACTCTATTCCTACTTCTGTTATCTTATGTTTAATAATTATGATTTTCTTAGCACGTAAGTTAACTCGTACCTTAAGGGTTGCGCTTTTATTTCGCGATTTTTGTTTCCTCTTTTCTTCAAGACTCCTAACATATTATAATTTTTCTGCTATTATATGTACTCATTTTATTTTAGAGGTCGTAATACCACACCACCTCTATTTTACGGCTTAAGTATAAAACTTAGTGTAGTAAGGTGTTACAAGTGGCAACATTTAGCTAATCTAATGAGAACAATAATTATACAAAATTAGACAAAATTAGACTAAATTTTTCATCATAAATTCATTGTTTTATCCCACCATCACCATATTAATGCCATTTTTATAGACACGAAAAAGTTTGATAACTAAAGAAAATCAACAAAAATCAATCGAATTTATTTTATTTAGCATTCATTAATTATTATGACAATTAATAAATATTAAATAAAACAAATTTTAACTTTTTTTATCTCTCTAATATTACTGCAAATTATATATAATATATAAGATCAAATCACATCTAATATATATCAATAACTATAGATATACGAATTCATTCCTATATTGGATCAATGAATAATAATTGATTATCATTCACATTATCATATTTATACTATTAAAATTATTAATATTTTATTTTAAATTAATAATAAATTCATAATCTTATATAATATTAATTGGATTAATATTTATTTTCCTCCTTATTATCAAAAAACTTTTTAAAGAAATTCACAAAATAAAAAATTATTTAACAAGACAGTAGAAGATCAGCAATTGTTCTCGGAAGCTTTTACACACTCCAAGAGAAATCACATCCTATTATTCAATATTTATATATATTTTAGAATTATTATATCATTTTATGTAGAGCTTAAATTTTATTATATCTATTATTTTCATATCAAGGTATATATATATATAGTTACGGCCTGGTCCAAACATTGGTCCACCCGACTCGACTCACAGTCCATCCAACTCGAACGGTCGGGTGCGAAGCCCTCAACCACCGACCCGAACACGCGTCCTTGACAGCTCTTCACTACAGCTGTATTAGGAAGCTTCAAGGAAGGTGGGTCTGCCCTTGTGGGAACCGCCTCTGACACGGTACATATGGGGAGGGTCCTACCCCTCCCCCAAGGTATATCACATACCACTTTTCCTACTTTTCGCCCGCACACCTGACTAATTAGAGCGTCGGAGTGTCATTGCAGGTGATACCCCCCTCACTCCACACGAAGAACTCGGGACGTCGGTTACTCCTCCTTCAACCTAGCAACCCGGAATCAGGCAATACCCCATCTCACAAACCGAAGTATCGCCCCGACCCGTCCGGTACCCGAGCTACCAAACATTGGCGCCGTCTGTGGAAATTGCCTGAATGGACGTTGTACTCGGTCCTAGAGAACCAGGCTGCGGGGCCGAACACAGAAGGGAAGCCTCCGTAGCTTCCTCCCGGGAGCGCACGAGGTCCCCTCCACGACGGACCGAGCCGTCTTCACGATCTCAAGAAGGATGCCCCTTCGGGGGAACAGGCAGCAACAGCGCCAGAATAATGCAGGAACTGCGTCACAGGATGCAGAACCTGGAGCGCCAGCTGGCAGACCAGGAACGTCATCAACGAACTCCCGAACCAACCTACTCTCGTTCTCCTCCGAGAAGTCACTCCCGGCGAACGCCTAGCCCACGGTCGGAATCCGAGAGCGCCTGGGAGGAAGAGGGACGCCCAAGAAGACGCTACGACCCCGTGATATACACCCGAGCGGAAAGAAGAGGCGCCACAGAGCGAGACTGGGAAGACGACGGGGGAAGGCCGAGGAGAACGCGGTGACCCGTGATAATGGGCGCTACCCCATTTCATCATTCCATCCTCGAGGTCCGGCTACCAAAGCACTTTGATAAGCCGATGGACATGAGGTACGACGGAACCCAAGACCCCCAGGAACATCTTACGGCCTTCGAGGCCAAAATAAACTTGGAGGGAGTAGGCGACGAAGTAAGGTGTTGCGCATTCCCGGTCACTCTGGCAGGACCTACAATACGGTGATTCAATAGCCTCCCGCAGGACTCTGTTGCTAGGTTTTCGGATATTAGCCACGCTTTTCTGTCCCAATTTACTACCAGAATCGCAATGGCAAAGCACCCGATCAATTTACTCAGAGTGACTCAAAGATCCGGCGAGCCGACCAGGAAATATCTAGACCGATTCAACGGCAAGTGCTTGGAGATCGATGGGCTGATTGATTCGGTAGCCAGCCTATATTTGACGAATGGACTCCTGAACGAGGACTTCAGGAAGCATCTCACCACGAAGCTGGTGTAGACGATGCAGGAAATCCAAAGCATAGCCAGGGAATATATCAACGATGAAGAAGTCAGTCAAGTCGTGGCTGCCAATAAGCGGCAGCCCTCCTACAATCAACCTCGGCAACACGGTGGTGGAGAAAGGCAGAAGGAGCACACCAGAGACGGCAGGCCGGGCAAGACATCCAGGCCATTTCCCCGGGTCAGGAAGTTCACCAATTACACCCTCTCACCGCCCCCATCATAGAAGTTTATTAGCAGATAGCCGAGAAGGGAATTTTGTCGAAGCCCCGGCCTCTAAAGGACCGAACCGGGGGGAACAAGATCCTCTATTGCGATTATCATAAGGGCTATGGACATAAGACGCAGGATTGCTTCGACCTGAAGGACACATTAGAACAAGCGATCCGGGACGGGAAACTAGCCGAATTCTCCCACCTCATCAGGGAACCGAGGAGACGAGATCGCAACCGCAAAGGTGAGGACAAGACCCGCACAGTGAAGCGACGTCATGAGCCGGACGACAATGACCACGGCCTTACCATAGTGAACGTGGTAACATCAAGAGACGCGGCCCCAAGGTCGAAGTCGGCACACAAGAAAGATGCCAAAGTCTTGGCAGTTTCCTCATCCTCCGCGCAAAGTTCCAAGAGGTTTTCACCCATCTCGTTTGGTTCGGAAGACCAGTGATTCGATGAGGTCGCGAAAAGCCCTCCCATGGTTATCACGGCTAGAGTAGGAACCGGTCTCATCAAGCGGATCCTCGTAGACACCGGGGCCGACTCAAATATCATGTTTCGCAACGTGTTCATGCCTTGGGTCTACGGGATGCTGACTTAAAGACCCACCAGCACGGTGTTGTAGGCTTAGGCGACCACTTCATCAAGCCAGACGGGATAATCTCCTTGCCGATTTCTGTAGGACTAGGACAGGGGCGGAGATCGGTAATGGCTGAGTTCGTGGTTTTGCGAGACTCCACGGCTTACAACGTCATCCTAGGAAGGAAGACCATCAACGATCTCGGGGCAGTGATCAGTACAATGATGTTGGTAATGAAGTTCATCACTGATGACGGATCCGTGGGATCCATAAAAGGAGACTTGGAAATGGCAGTCGCTTGCGACAATGCCAGTCTCTCATTAAGGAAGAAGTCCAAGGAAGCATCAGAAGTATTCCTTGCCGACCTAGACGCAAGAGTCAAGGACAAACCCAGACCCGAGCCGGAAGGGAACTTAGAAAAATTCAGAGTCGGCGACACAGAGGAGAAGTTCACCTTCGTGAACAGAAACCTTCCACACGACCTGAAGGAACCCCTAATGGAAATGATCAGGGCCAACGGCGACCTATTTGCTTAGACGCCAGCCGACATGCCGGGGATAGACCCCCAACTCATGTCACACCACTTGGACGTCAAGGCGGAGGCCAAACCGGTGGCTCAGAGGAGAAGGAAGATGTCACAAGAAAGAGCAGAGGAGGTGGCCAGGCAGACGGCAAGCCTCCTTAAAGCGGGATTTATACGGGAGCTCGACTACTCGACTTGGCTGTCGAATGTAGTTCTAGTAAGAAAGCACAATGAAAAATGGAGGATGTGTGTGGATTACTCCGATCTCAACAAAGCATGCCCCAAGGACTGCTACCCCCTACCCAACATTGATGCGCTCGTCGATGCGGCGGCGGGATATCGGTATCTGAGCTTTATGGATGCTTATTTTGGCTACAATCGGATACCGATGCACCGGCCAGACGAGGAGAAGACAGCATTCATAACGCCCGTAGGAACCTACTGCTACAAGGTAATGCCATTCGGGCTGAAGAATGCAGGGGCCACCTACCAGAGATTTATGAATAAGATATTCAGCAACCTCATAGGAAAAACGGTAGAAGTATACGTCGATGACATCTTAGTAAAGACCACCCGACCTGATGACCTCATAGGAGATCTGGAAAACGTATTCGCCTCCCTCTGACAACACGGCATGAGGCTCAACTCCCTTAAATGTGCCTTCGCCATGGAAGCAGGAAAGTTCTTGGGGTTCATGATAACCCAAAGAGGGGTAGAGGCCAATCCAGAAAAATGTGAAGCAATACTCCAGATGAAGAGGCCGGGATGCATTAAAGACGTCCAAAGCCTGACAGGGAGGCTCACCGCGCTATCATGGTTCCTCGGAGCATCGGCTGCTAGAGCGCTGCCATTTTTCAACCTTATGAAAAAGGGGATAGCGTTTGAATGGACCCCGGCATGCGAGGAAGCATTCAAGCATTTCAAAGAGATCCTTGCAACGCCACCCATTCTCGGGAACCCCAAGGTCGGGGAGCCACTCTACCTGTATCTAGCCATAACAGATGATGCGACGGTAGCGATTTTGGTACGGGAGGAAGGGAAGGTTCAACAACCAATCTACTTCGTGAGTAAAGCACTGCAAGGAGCAGAGTTGAGATATAGCAAATTAGAGAAGTTGGCACTTGCACTCCTAACCTCTTCCCACAGATTTTAACAATACTTCCAAGGTCATCAGGTAGTCGTGAGGACAGATCAGGGAATCCGCCAGATACTCCAGAAACCTGACCTCGCAGGAAGAATGGTGACTTCGGCCATCGAGTTGTCCCAATACGACTTGCAATATGAACCCAGGCATGCGATCAAGGCACAGGCCATGACCGACTTCTTGGTGGAAGTAACAGGGGGCTCAGCCGAGGCAACAAGCATACAGTGGAGGCTCCACATAGATGGGGCCTCCAACCAGACGTTCGAAGGTGTCGGGATCATCTTGGAGAACCCCACTGGAGCCATATATGAACAGTCGATCAAGTTCAAGTTTTCGGTATCAAACAATCAAGCAGAGTACGAGGCCCTTCTAGGCGGCCTAATCTTAGCACGAGAAGTCGGCGCCACCAGGCTAGAAGTATGTAGTGACTCGCAGGTCATCACTTCTCAAGTCAACGGGACCTACCAGGCCAGAGACTCCTTGTTACAGAAATATCTGGAGAAGGTTAAAGAGCTGACCAAACAATTTAAGGAGGTCACGATCCAACACGTTCCGAGAGAAAGGAACACACGGGCAGACCTCCTGTCCAAGCTAGCAAGCACAAAACCAGGGGCCGGCAACCGGTCTCTCATTCAGGGTTTGATAAAAGAACCACCAGTCACCCTCCACTTGACCAAAGTAAATCCCTCCTGGATGGACCCGATCACTGACTTTTGGAAAGCGGCAAGCTCTCCGACGACGAAAAGGCGGCCAAAGCATTGAAGAGGGAGGCGGCCAAATACGCGACCATACAAGGGCAGTTGCTTAGAAAGGGACTTAGCCAACCTTTGTTGAAGTGCTTACACCCTGACCAAACGGACTATGTGCTTAGAGAGGTCCATGAGGGATGCTGTGGTCATTACATCGGTGGCAAAGCCCTAGAAAGAAAGCTCATCAGAGCTGGTTATTACTGGCCATCAATGATGGATGATTCCAAAGAATTCGTGAAGAGATACGTCAAGTTCCAGGAGAACGCCAATTTCCATAAGGCACCGGCTTCCGAGCTAAGCCTGTTGACGTCCTCCCGACCTTTCTCACAGTGGGGAGTCGACCTCTTGGGACCTTTCCCAGTTGGTCTAGGGCAAATCAAGTACCTCATTGTTGCTATCAACTACTACACCAAGTGGATAGAGGCCAGCCACTGGCTAGTATATCCTCATCCAATTGTCGAAAGTTTATGTGGAGACAGGTGATAACCCGATTTGGCATCCTAGAAGTCGTTATCTCTGATAACGGGACGCAGTTCACCGACAAAAAGTTCGTAGAGTTCCTCGCCGGTTTGGGCATAAAGCAAAAGTTCTCGTCCGTAGAGCACCTCCAGACGAACGGCCAAGTTGAAGCCGCAAACAAGGTCATCTTGCTAGGCCTCAAGAAGCGGCTTGACAATAAAAAAGGGCGCATGGGCTGACGAAATCGCCTCAGTCCTCTGGTCTTACCAAACGACCGAGCAATCGTCCACTGGAGAAACCCCTTTCTGCTTGACATACGGGGTGGATGCTATAAAAACCATGGAGGTCAGCGAGCCGAGCCCACGACTACTTCTACAGGGAGTGGAAGAAGCCGTAGAGAAGGACCTAGTAGATGAGGCTAGAGAGATGGCCCATTTATCAGAGGTAGCACTAAAGCAAAGAATAGCCCTGCGCTACAATGCCAAAGTACTCAGGAGAGAATTTGAGCAAAACGACCTAGTCATGCGGTGCAACGACATCGGGCTGCCGACTCAAGGGGAGAGCAAGCTGGCGGCAAACTGGGAAGGCCCCTACAGGGTCAAAGAAGTGATTGGCAAGGGCGCCTATAAATTAGAGAAGCTCGATGGCAAGGAAGTCCTGAGAACATGGAATGCAGGTAACTTAAGAAGATTTTATTCTTAGCCTAAACACGCCGAGCAGGCGATTTGACGAGGTTCCCTCCCCTTTGCCATCAAATAATTTACTTTTGTTAAGAACTTATCATTGCAATAGACTTGTCCAACTGTCGACTAATGTTCACTTGTTAAAATTACTTTTCCCCTCTTATCCATCCTGCGACAATGAAATTTTCATGAACACGGTACTCCGGGACTGATCACCCCGGGAACCAACCAAGCCAACACGATAACAAACGGCTATAACAATAGTAAAGCCACGACTTGACTTCGTCAAAATTACCAACACAACGGTAAACAAACGCAAGCGACAAGCCAGTACCAACGAAACAGTAACAAAATAAAACAAGAATGCGCTGCCAAGTAAGCGGGAAAAGACAGTGACTATAAGCCGACCAAGCGGCTATCAAAGTAGTTTAAATACAAGTTCTACAAAGTTCATCAAATTACGCAACAAGTTCTACAACAAAACTACAAGACATATGCAAAGGTACAAGAGATCATTTCTTCAGCATATCGACAATCTTGCCATCTTTGATTGTTTTGAAAACCCCGATCGCCGATGTGTCGAAGTCAGGAGCCACAATTTTCACTTGAGCCTTGAGGGCCTCTTCAGTCATCAGGATCGCGCTCTTCCCCTGCTTCACGGTCTCTTTATGCTTCTTCTTAGACTCTTCAACTTCGGCTTGAGCAGTCTTAGCCGACGAGACGGCCACATCGCGTTCCTTCTCTAATGCAACCACCCGGCCTTGCGTAGCATTGAGCTGGCTCTCCAAAGTCATCTCCCGCTCGGTTAGTCGGGAAATGATGGCATCAAAGACCTTCAACTTTTCCTCAGTGGATGTGGCCTTCTCCTCGGCAGCCTTAAGCTTCTCTTCCGCTTTCGATAGCTGCTCCCGAAGTGTTTCAACTTGAGTCTTGAATTGATTGTTAGCCTTAACAGTAGATTCGAGCTTCCTATGCATTGACTGCATTCCCGATAGCTCAAACTCGGCCTTCCGAGCTATGGCAGCGCCACGGAGGAGGGTACGGTACATCCACCTCACCTGCCCCGCAACGTCGGTGCCATGGAAATGTTCCTCCGTACCAAGAAGCAGCTGGGAGTCTATGAAGTTCCCGGCATCAAAATTCCTCTCCATCACGGTGAGGGCTCCTTCAGGGCTAGAGGACGACCTCTGCCTCTTGGGGTTGTGGATAACCTTCAAGTCATCCTCCTCGACTTGTGGATCGGAGGTCGAACCCCCAGTACCGACCACCTCCTCACGAATAGGAGAAATGTGCACCCCCCTTCAGCATTGCGGTCCGACATCTCGGTATCATGGGGTGGAGACACCACTCGGTCCTCCTTATTTTCAAGCGGGGCCTCCGATTTCCCGTCAACCGTCTCTTCATTGCTGTCAGCCAGGAAAGTATTGTACAAATTCTCAATACCTGTCATCTCGGCAGACATTCCCACTACAAAAATTAGTAAAGCAGGTTAGTCGTGAAGTCGGCATAACAAATCAAAGCAACAATAATGCAAAGGATGCAAGTTAAACTACTAACAAATATAATTTCTAGCGACCTCCCGGTCACCCAAAAGAAGGTGGGGATTCACGTGGTTTTTCCCAAAAACGGCCAACAACACGTCGGCGATCTTTTTGTCCACAGTGGACATCCCCTTATAGGTCACCTTAATAAAGGTGTTGGACCCCACCCCGAAACTCCAATACGTCGGGATGAGGCGTTGCCCTTCTAACGACAACCAAAAGGGGTGGTGACCTTTGGCTGGGCGCACCTTGAAGTACTTGTCCTTGAACCCATGGTAAGAGTCCTCGAACAAGCCAAAAATCCTCCGACCCTGGGCAGATCGGAAGGACATGATTCCTTTCCTTGCTTTCCCTTCTTTGGAAGGATTCGTGAGGTTGAAGAGAAAAAGAAAAACGTTTACAGACACCGGAAGCTCTAAGTATTCACACACCATCTCAAAACAGCGGATGGAAGCCCAACTATTTGGATGCAACTGCGACGGTGCCACGGAGATCCGGTTAAGGAGCGCCATTTGAAAGGAAGAGAAAGGAATGCGAACCCCCAACTGGTTGAACATTGACTTATAGAACCAAATCCAGTCGGCAACTTGGGGGAGTGGAGGTTAATTTCGTATAACCGTTCGTTGGGAGCGGGAACGAAGACATCGTAGTTGGCCTCCTCGTCTGTCCCGCCACACAAGTACTCGGCTTGACGGAACTCTGTAAGCTCCTCCACACCCATCTGGTTTGGGGAGTCCTTCACGTCGGAGGTCACCCAAGCATACCGGTCGTAGCCCGCGCTCGAAGAGGAAGCTCGTGAGACGATATGAGGCATACCTACAGTGGGGGCACCACTCGGTTAGTCTATAAGGTCGGGAGTTCGGAAAAGGCCTAGAAACTACGTTTAGCCTATTCAATGACTGAAATTAAGCATGGCTGAAGCAAATTCTGAGTAAAAGCCTAAAAAACTAATGTCCTGGAATGGTAACCCCCTAACGCACATACTTAACGCTAAGGTCATCCAGCATACAAATCAAATCAGAAGAGCAGCATGCATACTACATTGATAATGAAGATAAGATAAGCACAAAACAACGAACGAGGGGTGAGTGCTTATCAGGATTATTGCAGCAAGTCAAAGGGGAACAAGAAGAAGCGAAGGCATTGGAACGCAGAAATGTTGCTCTGGGAAATCTGAGAGGGAAGAAGGTGGAAGCAGAAAGCAAGGAAATGGAATGAAAATGAAATGTAAAACTGATTGGGGACTAAGAAACTGACCCAGAACGAGGCGACAAACGGTTATCCCCAGCAACGAACAGACACGCGCGCAAAGAGGCACGTCCTCTCCACGAGCGGCCGACCTAGCGGCAACACGCAAGAGAAGACATAACACGCCACCAACGACCCTCACGATCGTTGCTGGCGCGTTGGGGGCACTGTTACGGCCTGGCCCAAACATCGGTCCACCCGACCCGACTCACAGTCCACCCGACCCGAACGGTCGGGTGCAAGGCGCTCAACCACCGACCCGGACACGCGTCCTTGACAGCTCTCCACTGCAGCTGTATTAGGAAGCTTCGAGGAAGGTGGGTCTGCCCTTGTGGGACCCGCCTCTGACACGGTATATATGGGGAGGGTCCTACCCCTCCCCCAAGGTACGTCACATACCACTTTTCCCACTTTTCGCCCGCACACCTAACTAATTAGAGCGTCGGAGTGTCATTGCAGGTGATACCCCATTCACTCCATACGAAGAACTCGGGACGTCGGTTACTCCTCCTCCAACCCAGCAATCCAGAATCAGGCAATAGCCCATCTCACCAACCGAAGTATCGCCCCGACCCGTCCGGTACCCAAACTACTGAATTATATATATATATATATATATATATATATATATATATATATATATATATCCAAATGGAAGTATATGTTAGACTAAATAATTTTTTTAAAAAAATACCAAAACAAAAAAAAAATAAAAAATTTCAAAAGAAAGTGAAATATAAAATAATAAAAGAAAATAATATATTATCTACTATGAAAGTGTGCCATCTTCAAATTTTTTAATATATTTTTTCATAATTTACGGTGGTATACAATAATAACAAACTTATTCGTCTAATATAACTTAAAATGCCTTTTCCTACGCAAGTATAGATAATAAAAATTATTATACTAAAATAAAATAAGATACAATTTATATTTATCTTGTATGCATTAACACTACTATATATAATTATTCATGAAACCTACAAAAAGGAAGGCACAAAGATAAAAAAGACATACAACAACTTTCATTCATGATATTTCATCACTTAATCCAAAAATTACATATTTCTCCGTTTCAATAAATTGTGAAAGATCTATTTTCTTTTTTCAATAAAAGAAGTACATAAATTAACTTCAGTGAATTGGTTAGCTGATTTGTCTGCTTAAGCTTGAGTAAATGTCGGATGTAACTAGTTATAAATTCTCTAATAAAATTTAGTCTACAATAAATTAATATTTGCCGAGATAGAGAATACTGCCTAAAACCAAAAAAATAATAAAAGAGGCATAAGAACTAGTTTTGCTTAGTATTAAACTACTCTTTTACCTTAGTTTATGACAACAATAAAGAAGTCTCACGATCCACAAATTCAACTCAACAGAATACACAAATTCAATTATAATTTGAGTCTTTATTATTATCTTATCTTTATTTATCCTTATCTTATCTTTATTTGCTTTTATATTTCATACGCCAATACTCTATATATATTTAGTTTTATCTTTATAGTTTATAATATCAATCAACAATCAATAAAATTTTTTCATCTTTTCTTTCCTTATTCTTTCATAATTTTATTATCTTTGCGTATTATTTATGTACTCTTTCCGTTTTATTACTTAGCATCAAGGTGCTGTAAAAAGATGAAAATAAAATAACAACATAGGTGCAATATTTACAATCACATTCTTGCCATATATATGATTATGTTACCAATCATATAATTAATACTAATAAATTAAATTAAATAGTATTATCTTATTTATCAATTATATTACCAATCAATAAATTAATACTAATAAATTAAATTATATGATATTTTGGTATTTAATTAAATTAATGCAGTTATTAGTTATAATTGATTTGTTTTAATTTAATGAATTAAAAAGAATAAATCAAAAAATATTTTAGAAATTTGCTGCGTCAACTTTATCATTAAGTGCATAAATTCGATCTTAGTATAATATAAATATATAATAGATAGATAGATAAATCGGGGTGGCAACATGCACCCTACCTGCGAGTACGGCAAATCCGACCTAACTATATATGTATATTGTTCCGAGGGTTGCTTGAAACTGTAGGTCAATCTCGGACGAGATCTTTTGTGCTGGTCGGAGATGATGTATCCGGCTGGTGAGTGATGGCCGGAGCTGTTGTGTCTGACGTGTTGATCTAGCTGCACTGCTGATCCTTTGTCACCGGAGGGTGGGGGGTACCTGCAAGGGACTCCGATGCTTAAGTTAGCAAGGGTATTAGCAGGTTTTTATGTAGAATCAGAGTATGAGTTATACCTGAGTGCTCCAGCGTATTTATAATAGTGTGGAGTGACCTTCTTTAGATAAGATAAGTTAGTTATTTTATCTTTATCTTATCTTATCTTTGAGTGAGGTCAGCTTATCTTCAAGGGAACCGCCCTTCTCTCTGTAGGCTTGGGATGCCTTTGGATTTAGGTCGTATTCCTTAAGTTGGGCCCCTTTTTGGGCTTTCCTGTCGATTTGACCGAGCTCTTTGAGAAGAGGTCGGATAGCCTGACCTGAAGAGGTCGGTCACTTTGTTACCGAATATCCCGGATCGGATAGCTCGACCCAGGGTGTGAACAGTGCCCCTGCTTGAGCTCGGTCTTCTTTTTTGAGGTCGAGTCCTTGACTTCGATCCTTCTCTAGTGAAGCCGAACTCGAGCATTTGTTGATTTCTTTCCTCGTAGAAATTTTTTGAATGTGGAATGTTTTCCTCTGAAAGCGCGCGCTTTTATATCAGCGCTCTGTTATTGGGAACGCGCGAGGGTTTAATACCTTCATTAATTGGTTTTAATTGCCCCGTTTTCCTTGGCTTTTTATTTTGAATTTTGCAATCAGAAACGGTTTCTCTTCTTCGTTCTTCTTTGTAACTTCTCCCTTCACTCTCTCGCTTTCTGTTTTCGCCTGCACTTTTTCTTTCTTGCGTTGCGGCGTCATTCGGCGATTTTCTGGGTGATTCCGTCTTTCCATTTTCAATCTCCTTCGAAGCTTCTTCCTTCGTTCAGGTTGATTTTTCTTTCTTTGTGCTTCTTTTGTTGTTTTTTTTCTTCGGTTCTTGTTAAAGTTTTGGTTTTGAATGCATGTTTGGAAAGCTTGGATCTTTTTGCATTGTCGTGCTCGCTTGTCACTGTGCTGCATGTTTTTCTGGTTTTTATGAACCTGTTTTACTTTGCCCAGAAGGTTGCTCCTTTTGATGACTTTTCGCTCTGTTGATGATTTTATTGATGATCCTTTGTAGAAAGTAACGATTTTTCCTAGTGGCTTGTTTGTTTGGGGTGTTTATTTTCTGAAAAAGGTGGCGTCTTTGATGACTTCTTGTTGATACTTTCGTTGCTTGGTAGTTCCGTCTGCGACTGTGAATTTGGGAGGTAGTTATTTTGATGACTTTATTTGATTTGTAGCTCGTGGCTTTCTTCTCAGAGTGTTATCTTCCTGTTAAGATGTGTAGAGATGTAGACTTGTAGGTTTCCCTGAGTCTTTGTTCCATAAGTTGCCTCCAAAGGATGCCCCTGGATCTCTAGTGTGGGTCCTGGGGTTTCCTTTTGTTGCTTGTATTGCTCTGGTGTCATGCTTGTCCGAGCTATTCTGATATGGTTTTTGATTTTATCCGAGATATTTGGGTTAGTAATCCCTTTTCTTCTTTTCTTGCTGTAGGACTAGTTGACCTCATGTCTTCTCGCAAGAACATTGTTGAAACATCTTCTCAAGTCCCTGAGGGCATGGCTGATTGGGTGGATTCAATGGTTCTTTTATGTGTTTCTTTGGTTGATTCTGAATTTTGTCAGCAGCTTAGGCAATATCATAGGGTTTGTAATAGTGATAGTGAGGAAAAGAATTATGAGCTTGTACCCCCTACTTCTGAAGAGAGAGTTTGTTTCTCTACTCGAGTTGCTGAGACCGTCCTTTTTTCTATGCATACGATTTCTTCTTTGGCCAGATGAGCATCACCATTCCTTTTACTCCTTTTGAGACCAATCTGTTGTGGTCTTGCAATGAAGCTCCATCCCAACTTCACCCCAATTCTTGGGGCTTTATAAAGATCTTTCAATTGTTGTGTCGTGAACTTGACGTCCCTACCTCACAATCCCTTTTCTTTTATTTGTTTGTCTTGACAAAACCTGGGGTAGTGAAGAAAAAGGATGCCTGGGTTTCTTTTCGTGCTTCGCAAAGGAAGAAAGTTTTTCTATGTATGACGAGTCGTTTCGTGATTTTAAGAACTATTTCTTCAAGGTCCGAGCTGTTGAAGGAGCTCGGCCCTTTTTTCTGGATGAGAATGATGAGCCCACTTTTCCTTTAGAGTGGCAAAAGAACGTTGTTGTGTCGATGTATTCATGGGAGATATTGGACGAGGTCGAGCAGGCCTTTGTGACTGTGTTGGAGGAGAATTGGGGGGAGCCTCCCTATCTTGATACCAAGAAATTCTTAGGGGACCCCTCACTTCTCCGAGCTGAGCTGGGTAGTGATCGATTACCTTTCTTTGTCTGTTGATTTTATTTTCTGCAAGCTCTTTTCTGATTTATAACTTGATTTCTCACTGTTATGTGTTGCTTGCAGATATGATTAAAAATAATGAATCTATGAAGGCCTTCAAGAGGGCCAGGAAGGCTACTGTCGCCCAAAACATCTCGGCCAAAGCGGCCAGAGAGGGATCGTCCCAGGTTCAATCGAAGCCATCCGTGCCGAATTCACCTGGGCCGAGGAGGGTGATCCCTACTCCCCGGGTTCGTCTGACTGACCCTCCGCAAACTTCAGCTGCTGGTGCTGGCGCTCCTCCTCCGAAAAAACAAAAAACATCTGAGCCTTTTAACCTTGATGCCTCTAATTTTGATGCCGTTGAGTTTGTCGACCAACAGATTGCCCCCTATGGAGGTCTTCCAATGGATGATGTGTCCATTCTTCATCACCTGGAGTTCATAACTAGAAGTAGTGTGAAGATGGCTCATATGGGTGCGGCTCTTTTTCGAACTGCTCAGGGTATCCCGGTTCATGCTACAAAATCTTTCATGCTGGAGGCTAAGGCGGAGTTTGATAGAATAAAAGGTTTGAAGGAGGCGATGGAGGTGAAGTTGGCGAAGGTGGAGAGAGAATTAGAGGGTGAAAAGGCTAGTTTTATGGCCTTGACAGCTTCCGTGAAGTTGGCTGAGGATACGGCATTGAGGCACAAGGACAGCTATGTCACATCCTACCGTGAAGTAATGCGTCTCAGAGAAGAGTTGGAGTCTGCCCGGGATGACTATGTTGAGCTCCAGGGTCACCTTGTGGGCAGCGTAAATGCTGCTTATGAGAACCTGAAGGAGCAAGTTCGAGTTCTTGCTCCCGAGGTCGACCTTACTCTTTTCAGCCTGGACAATGTCGTGAAGGAGGGCAAGATTGTTCCTGACGACCTTGATGACGATGATGTTGAACCTTTGCCTGTGCCAGTTGCCAAAGCCACTGTTGTGCCGACTTCTTCAGCTCCTCCTGGCGAGATTAGTCATCCCAAGCCCGAGCCTGATTGTCAGATATTGAATCGAGATGACGGGATGGTGGATGTTGTGCCCCCTCCAGACTCGTCCTCCTTCGCCCCATGTTGATGCTGCTTCTGGGAAACCTCTGGATCCTCTTTAGTTATTTGTGTATGGCCCTGTCTGTGGGCTTTTGAACTGTTTATTTTTTGTAAATGGTATTTTGCTGACTATTGACACTCTCTTGGTTGCTTGTTTAGCAACTTTATTTGAAAAACAAAGCAGTTTCCAAGCTTTTGGGGCTGATTTTGGTGGCCTCTGAAGCTTGCCATTATTATAGCTAGCAGTTTTTATATCACGTCTGTCTGCACTTGTCTTGGCACCTTTCTAGTTTTTTGGGAGTGTTGGAACTTTTTGTTGTATAACGCTGAAGTCGCCGATTTCATTATGTCGGTTTTGTCCGAGCTGTTGTTGATAACCCTCTTTTTTGGACCCCTTTTTAGGTCTCTTTCAGGGATTATTTTTGTAGCTTTATGTTTTGGATCGACTTCTTCGCGTTGGGTTCTTCTAAGTTATTTTTGTAATCCTCTTTCTTGGACTTTTTTCAGGTCTCTTTCAGGGATTACTTTTATAACTTTTATGTTTTGGGCCGACTTCGTCATGTCGGGCCTTCTAAGTTATTTTTGTAATCCTCTTTCTTGCACCTTGTTCAGGTCTCTTTCAGGGATTACTTTTATAACTTTTATGTTTTGGGCCGACTTTGTCATGTCGGGCCCTTCTAAGTTATTTTTGTAATCTTCTTTCTTGGACCTTGTTTAGGTCTCTTTCAGGGATTACTTTTATAACTTTTATGTTTTGGGCCGACTTCGTCATGTCGAGCCCTTCTAAGTTAAAGTAATCCTCTTTTATAGGGTTGGCCAGACCTCTTTCCAGGGTTTACTTATAACTTGGTTTGACTTGGTCCGACTTCTTAACGTCGGCCAGTCTTTAAGTTATTATTTAGCAATCCATTAAGACCTCGTTAGGTCTTTTCTCCGGATTACTTTTGATAACTTCTTGCATTATTCTGTTTTCATCTTTGCTGATTTGTAGAAGGTGAGTTCAATCCTTGTTTAATAGACCTTGAGATGAATTTGGTTTTCATCTCTGCTGGTCTTTATCGTGATCGTGCAGTGAATTCGATTTTCACTTTCTGCCGATCTGTTGCTTTATAATCGGACGATGAATGTTTCAGATTAATGCGGCTTGAGCATTTGTAGAATATCTAAACATATTTTATTTAAAAGAAAATGCAAATATGTACATGTGGAATTTTTATCCTTTCGAGTCGGATAATTTGTGGATCTCAACTTGGTGCCTCATTAAAAAACCTTTTCAGGAAAAAAGAGTACACCCTATGCTGAGATCCCTTAACATTCCTAGCTATAGTATCTTCTTAGGTTGCAGGCGTGCCATGACCTGGGAAGCTCTCGCCCCTCGAGTTTGGACAGTCTGTAGTAGCCCTTCCCAAGTACTTCTATGACTCAGTAGGGTCCTTTCCAGTTTGCTGCCAGCTTTCCTTCTCTGGGTCAAGTTGTTCCGATATCATTTCAGATTAGGATGAGATTATTCTCAGCGAAACCTCTTGGCACTACCTTTTGATTATATCTGGAAGCCATTCAATGTTTTAGTGCTTCTTCCCTGATCCGAGCTCTTTCTTGGATTTCAGGAAGTAGGTCGAGCTCTTCCCTTTGAAGTTGGGAGTTGGCTTCTTCATTATAATGAACCATTCTAGGCGACCCTTCCTCGATCTCTACTGGGATCATTGCCTCCGTTCCGTATGCTAATCGGAAGGGTGATTCCTTTGTGGTGGAATGTGGCGTTGTTCGATATGTCCATAGGACTTGTGGGAGTTCTTCGGCCCAAGCTCCCTTTGCGTCTTGTAATCTCCATTTTAGCCCAACCAATATGACTTTGTTGGCAGCTTCGGCTTGTCCATTGGCTTGGGGATGTTCGACGGAAGTGGACTGGTGCTTTATGTTTAAGTCGGCTACTAATTTTCTGAAGCCTGCATCTGTGAATTGGGTGCCATTGTCCGTGGTGATGGAGTATGGGACCCCGAACCTTGTGACGATGTTCCTATATAGGAATTTTCGACTTCTTTGAGCAGTAGCGTTAGCTAGGGGTTCTGCCTTGATCCACTTTGTGAAATAGTCCACCCCTACTATGAGGAATTTAACTTGTCCCGATCCCTGAGGAAAGGGTTCGAAAAGGTCGAGTCCCCATTTTGCAAATGGCCAAGGTGAGGTTATGCTGATGAGCTCCTCTAGCAGGGCAATGTGAAAGTTGGCATGTTTTTGACATGGTGGACATGTCTTTACGAACTGTTCCGAGGGTTACCTGAAACTGGAGGTCGATCTCGGATGAGATCTTCGGTACTGGTCGGAGATGACGTGTCCAGCTGGCTAGTGGCGGCCGGAGCTGTTGTGTCCGACTTGTTGGACTTGCTGCACTGCTGATCTTTGGCCACCGGAGGGTGGGGGGTACCTGCAAGAGACTCTGATGCTTAAGTTAGCATGGGTATTAAACATGTTTTTAGTAGAATCAGAGTATGAGTTATACCTGGGTGCTCCAGTGTATTTATAATGGTGAGAAGTGACCTTCTTAGATAAGATAAGTTAGTTATCTTATCTTATCTTATCTTATCTTTGGGCGAGGTCAGCTTATCTTCAACGGAACCGCCCTTCTCTCTGTAGGCTTGAGCCGCCTTTGGATTGGGCTGTGTTCCTTCTATTTGGGCCTTTATTGGGCCTCTGTAGCATTTTGGCCGAGCTCTTTGTGAAGAGGTCGGTCATTGGCCGAGCTCTTTGAGAAGAGGTCGGATAGTCTGACCTGAAGAGGTCGGTCGGCTTGTCGCTAAACATCCCGGGTCGGACATCTTGACCCAGGGTATGAACAGTGCCCCTGCTTGAGTTTGATCTTTTCGTGAGATCAAGCTTCGATCTCTTTGGAAGTCGTGCTCAAGCATCTGTCCGGCTTGTTTCTTCATTGCTTTGCAATTCTGGCATATTTTCTAGAGGTTTGGTACTTCACAGTCCGTCCTCTTTTGAGTGGTAGTGTGGGTTTTCTACCCTTGCCTTCTGGATCACGCCTTGCTTTTGTGTTGACAACCCTCTGCTTTGGCGAAGTTATCCTTGCGGCTTGATATCCGGGCTTTTAGTGACTTGTCCAATGACTTTTTAGTATTCTTTATATTGAACCTTTTTAGTCTCGGATGACGTACGTAGCCCTGTTTGAGATTGTGCCTTCTTTGAGTGGAGTTGTATCCCTTTTAGCTAAGAACATTTGAGCCTTAAGTTGTTTCTCAACCTTTTGGCTTGTTCTATTTTGAAATCGTACTTGCGCCTCTTCTTAGCTGACGTCGTCCTGTACGACTTTTTCCCTGCTTGAGTTCGAACCTTTCCGTGAGATCGTGCTTTCGGAGCTTTGATCTCTTTGGGGAAGTCGTGCTCAAGCATCCTGACTTTGGTCGATCTTGAGTAGTTTCTCCTTTGTGTGAGTCTGGTATTGCCTTTTTTGTTGATAGGTCTTTTCAGCTTTCTTCCGACTTGTTTGTCTTCACTATTCGGGCTTTTTAGTCATAATCCAACAACTTTTTAGGTATAGTTTGTTTGGACGACTTTTTAGCTCCGTCTTTGAGGCCGTGCTTTTCTCTTTTTAAGTAGTGTCTTTTTTCAAGACTTCGTACCTTTCAGCGAAGCATTCCTGGCCTTCCTTTGGCCGTTTGTGAGATGTCTTTGTCCCCTTTGTGGATCTTTGTAGAGTGTCGGTACTTTGTTGTCCGACTTCTTTTGATCACTTCTGGTTTTGTCCACTTTCTGTTTGGTCGAGGTGGTCCTTGGGGCTAACTTGTCCGACGACTTTTTAGTGTTCTCGTAGAACACTTTTTAGTCATTCTGAACAATTTTGATAGCCTTGTCGTGGAGCCGTGGCTTTTTGGGCGGAGCTATGTCCGTTTTAGCGCACGTTTTTCGTTGGTCCGACTTCTTCTTGTCGGTCCAAGCTGTAGCTTTCGTTGGTCCGACTTCTTCTTGTCGGTCCAAGCTGTAGCTTTTGTTGGTCCAACTTCTTCTCGTTGTCCTTTTCCAAGTTATTTTTGTAATCCTCTTTCTTGGACCATGGTCAGGTCTCTTTCAGGGATTACTTTTATAACTTGTTTTTTTTTTGTAGGAGACCAACTTCGTCATGTCGATCTCTTCTAAGTTATTTTGTAATCCTCTTTCTTGGACCTTGTTCAGGTCTCTTTCAGGGATTACTTTTATAACTTGTTTGTTGTAGGAGACCGACTTCGTTATGTCAATCTCTTCTAAGTTATTTTTGTAATCCTCTTTCTTGGACCTTTGTCAGGTCTCTTTCAGGGATTACTTTTATAACTTGTTTGTAGGAGGTCGACTTCTTTGCGTCGTCCTCTTTCTAAGTTATTTTTGTAGTCCTCTTTTTTGGATCTTTGTCAGGTCTCTTTCAGGGACTACTTTTATAACTTTTTCATTTTGGGCTGACTTTGTCATGTCTGGCCCTTCTAAGTTAAAGTAATCCTCTTTAATAGGGTTGGCCAAACCTCTTTCCAGGGTTTACTTATAACTTGGGTTGACTTGGTCCGACTTCTTAACGTCGGCCAGTCTTTAAGTTATTATTTTAGCAATCCGTAAGATCTCGTCATGTTCTTTTTTGGATCACTTTCAACAACTTCTTACATTATTCTGTGTTCATCGTTGCCGATTTGTAGAAAGTGGTTGTCATCTCTAGATCGTCTTTTGGGTGAATCGCGTTTTCACCTTTATCGGACGATTGTCTTTATCGTGATCGTGCAGTGAAATTGTTTTTCACTTTCTGCCGATCTGTTGCTTTATAATCGGATGATGAATGCTTCAGATTAATGCGTCTTGGTATAGTAGTGAATTTTGTTTTCACTTTGTCGACCTTTGTCGAAATCAAACGATGAATTCGGTTTCCATCGTGGTCGGGTGGTGAAGTTGGTTTTCACCTTGCCGACTTGTCGCTTTGTAATCGGACGATGAATTTGGTTTTCATCTTGCCAACTTTGTCATGATCGGGCGGTGACTTTGGTGTTCACCTTGCCGACCTGCCGTAGTCGGGCGTCTTGGTAGGAAACTTTCTAGGGAATCTGCAATCTTTTAAACAATAAAATGAAGATAAGAATGTGTACATGTTAGTACTTACCTTTCTAGGTCGGAAATCTTTTTGGATCTCGGCCTGGCGCCCTTTTTAGATTGCATGCATGCCATGACCTTGGTAGCTCTTGCCCCTCGAGGTTGGACACTTTGTAGCAACCTTTCCCCAGTTCTTCTGAACAACTTGGTATGGTCCTTTCCAGTTGGCTGCCGACCTATTTTGATGTCATTTCGGATTAGGATGAGATCGTTGTTGTTAGATTACCTTCTGATTGTATCTTGAGGCCATTTGACGTTTTAACGCCTCTTCCTTGATTCGAGCTCTTTCTCGGGTTTCTGGAGGTAGGTCGAGTTCTTCCTTTTGAAGTTGGGAGTTGGCATCTTCACCGTAGTGGATCACTCTGGGCGATCCTTCTTTGGCCTCCATTGAGATCATTGCCTCCATTCCGTAAGCTAATCGGAAGGGTGATTCCTTTGTAGTGGAGTGTGGAGTTGTCCGATATGCCCATAGGACTTGTGGGAGCTCTTCAGGTGGGGCTATAGGGAAGTTGGCATGTAAAGCTTTGACTTTGTATTTGCTCTGCAGAACTTTGGTTCTTTCTGCAAAAAGTTTGCATCTTTGATCGTTTGTTGTCACTTTTCTTTTGTCATTCGCCTTTGAGAAGAATGTGTGCTTTGCTTAGGGTTTGGTTGCTGTTCCTGTTTCTTTTCATCGTTGCCTGACTCCTTTTGTACAAAAGTTCTAGCTTTTGTTTTAACCTTTTGTTTGAGAGGTGTTCAGACTGTTTGGGTATAGATTGTCGACTTCTTTTCTCTGTGTTCTTGCCCTGTTGTTGCCTCCAAAGGGTGCCCCTGGACTTTCGTGTGAGTCCTGGGGTTTCCCTTTTACTGCCACGTTTGTCACTTGATGTTCTGCTATTATTGTCCGAGTTGTTTCCTTATTTGCCCAAGTTGTTTGGTAGTAATCCCATAGTCGACCTATGTCTTTGAGATGTATACTAAGATCCCGGACGGCATGTCTGATTGGCTGGATTCCATAGTTTTATTGCGTGTTACTGTGGCTGACCCTGAGTACATCCCTTATACCGCCTTCGAGATTGACTTGTTGTGGTCTTGTAATGTAGCCTAGATGAGGCTTCTGTTATTGCCCCCTGGTTTGGTGTTAGCTAATTTTGAAAATGCATCAGCTCGAGTATTCTGCTCCCGAGGCATGTGTCAGACCTCATATCCCTGAATTGTCCGAGCTGTTGGTGCTGGCTGGTTTTGAAAATGCATCAGCTCGGGCATTCTATGTGTCGGACTTCGTTTTCTCCGATTTGTCCGAGCTGTTTTCTGTTTTTGTCCAGGATCCCCCGAATTGTCCGAGATGTTCTCTGGTTTTGTCCAGGGTCTCCCGAATTATCCGAGCTGTCCTCTGTAGGATTCTTCCAGTTAAGTTTGTTTTCTGTAGGATGCCTTTTATGGGCTGGTTGGTCCGAACTCTGATAGTGTGAGCTTGAGAGTGTGGGTGGAGTCGTTGAGAGGTGAGTACGAGGGCGTAGGCAAATTTTTTCTATCTTTTGATAGTTTAGTTCGGCCCCTTGTAGAGCTTTGCTGATGAAGTAGATGGGTTGTTGCCCACTTTCGTCTTCTCTGACTAGTGCTGAGGCTATTGCCCGACTTTTCACTGCAAGGTATAATATGAGTTCTTTACTTTCCCGTGGTCTGGTAAGCCTGAGTGGTTGCCCCAAGAATTTTTTGAAATCTTGGAAGGCTTGTTTGCACTTCGTTGTCCTTTTCAAACCTCTCTCCCTTCCTTAATATACCTCTTTGAGGTGTCTTTTGCAGGATAATTTGGAGATCGAACCTCCTGCGAATCCTCCATTTATCATATGAACACGTCTCTTAGGGGGCTGAGGTAGACGTTCAACTTGTCCGACCTCTTTGGTGTGAAGTGGACCTTCAACTCGTCCGACCTCTTTGGTGTG
The DNA here is from genome assembly GCF_003086295.3 of Arachis hypogaea. NCBI lineage: Eukaryota > Viridiplantae > Streptophyta > Magnoliopsida > Fabales > Fabaceae > Arachis > Arachis hypogaea. Next base: position 125,604,417 of record NC_092055.1, on the reverse strand, counting down.
AGGTGGACCTTCGACTCGTCCGACCTCCTTGTTGTGAGGTGGACCTTCAACTCGTCCGACCTCTTTGTTGTGAGGTGGACCTTCAACTCGTCCGACCTCCTTGTTGTGAGGTGGACCTTCAACTCGCCCGACCTCTTTGGTGTGAGGTGGACCTTCAACTCGTCCGACCTCTTTGTTGTGAGGTGGACCTTCAACTCGCCCGACCTCTTTGGTGTAAGGTGGACCTTCAACTCGTCCGACCTCTTTGTTTTTGATTGGGCGAGGTGGTGGGATCTTCTCAGTGTTGCGTATTTCTCGTTAAATATCCACAAGAGATAGGTTTCTCAGTGAGTTGGTCTTCTTTCTTCCTGGACTCTTTATCCTTGTCCCGTAGTAGGTTAGGAGAATCTGGTTTTTGAGCTGTCTCCCAATCGGGAGTTCTCCTCCATATTGATATATTTTTTCGCCCTTTGTCGGACCTCGTTTAGAGATGTTGGGTACTTCTTGGATATTAAATGGTTGAAAGGTCCTTCTCGCAGGCAATTGATGAGGCCCATGATGGCCGCTTCTGTTGGAAGATTTTGTATGTCCAGACATGCTTTGTTGAATCTTTGCATGTAGCTGCGGAGACTTTTCCGATCTCCTTGCTTGATTCCTAATAGACTTGGGGCGTGCTTGGCTTTGTCCTTTGGGATGGAGAATAACGGATTGCATCTGAGGCCTCCGTGAGATACATCCTGCTTCTGAAATTGCTAAGATGATGGCTTGGATCTGATGTGCCGTCGTACGGGGTTATGTTGGGAGCTTTGAAGTCCTTTGGGACTTTAGCTTTCATGATCTCTTTGGTGAATGGGTCTTGATCTTTGTGGGGGCTATCTTCGTGACCGGATTGAGTTGTTTTGGCCTTGAGATCTGCTTCGAGTTTTAGGAGCTTGTCCTTTAACTCGCGGCGTCGCCTTACCTCTCTTTGTAGATCCTTGCCAACTTCTCGTTGATGCTGGCTTTCTTTTTCAAGTTGCTTTAGGCGATCTTGAAGCGTTTCTATTACTCCCGGATGTGATGAGTTTTTGTCTCCGTTAGATTCTGGAGTATCTTTTGGTGTAGCGTCCGCATTTTTGTGCGGCGTTCTGTCCTCTAGATCTGAATCGTGGTCGTTGTCATGGTCGTCCGCCATGGTGATGGGATGACTTCCAGGTTCCCCGGCAACGGCGCCAATGTTTCAAGGGTTACCTGAAACTGGAGGTCGATCTCAGATGAGATCTTCGGTACTGGTCGGAGATGACGTGTCCAGCTGGCTAGTGGCGGCCGGAGCTGTTGTGTCCGACTTGTTGGACTTGCTGCACTGCTGATCCTTGGCCACCAGAGGGTGGGGGGTACCTGCAAGAGACTCCGATGCTTAAGTTAGCATGGGTATTAAACAGGTTTTTAGTAGAATCAGAGTATGAGTTATACCTGGGTGCTCCAGTGTATTTATAATGGTGAGAAGTGACCTTCTTAGATAAGATAAGTTAGTTATCTTATTTTATCTTATCTTTGGGCGAGGTCAGCTTATCTTCAACGGAACCGCCCTTCTCTCTGTAGGCTTGAGCCGCCTTTGGATTGGGCTGTGTTCCTTCTATTTGGGCCTTTATTGGGCCTCTGTAGCATTTTGGCCGAGCTCTTTGTGAAGAGGTCGGTCATTGGTCGAGCTCTTTGAGAAGAGGTCGGATAGTCTGACCTGAAGAGGTCGGTCAGCTTGTCGCTAAACATCCCGGGTCGGACATCTTGACCCAGGGTATGAACACGAACTCTGTGGCCTCTTTTTGTAGAGTTGGCTAATAAAATCCTGCCCGGAGTACTTTTTTGGTGAGCGCTTGTGCTCCGAGATGATTGCCACAGATGCCACTGTGTATTTCTTCTAGAACTTCCTTCGTATTGGAAGTCGGTACACATTTTAACAATGGTATTAAAATTCCTCTTTTGTATAGAGTATTGTTTATGATAGTGTAGTATTGTTCCTCCCATTTTAACCATTTTGCCTCCTTCTCATCTGTAGGAAGCGTTTCTGTTTTGAGGTAGTTAATTATAGGAGTCATCCATCCTTGATCTAGACCTGTTATGGCTAGGACTTTTTTCTCTTCCGAGATTGACGGGTTCTGTAGTATTTCCTGGATGAGGCTTCTATTGTTGCCTCCTGGTTTGGTGCTGGCTAGTTTTGAGAGTGCGTCAGCTCAGACATTCTGTTCGCGGGGTATGTGACGGATCTCATATTCCCGGAATTGTCCGAGCTGTTCCCTGGTTTTACCCAGGTACTTTTTCATATTGGGGTCCTTGACTTGGTAGCTCCCCGTTATTTGTGAAGTGATCACTTGTGAGTCGCTGAAGATAATGAGTCTTTGAGCTCCGACCTCTTTAGCCAGCTTTAAACCAGCTAGTAGTACCTCATATTCCGCCTGGTTGTTTGAGGCAGGAAACCCGAATTTGAGAGAGAGTTCGATATGGGTTCCTTGATTACTTTCAATTATCACACCTGCGCCGCTTCCTGTCTTATTCGAGGAACCGTCCACGTAGAGATTCCATTCTGTGGGGGTTTCCGGGGTGTCTGTGAATTCTGCAATGAAGTCGGCTAAGTACTGTGATTTGATGGCTGTCCGAGCTTCATATTGGAGGTCAAACTCGGATAACTCGACTGCCCATTGTAAAATTCTGCCTGCTAGATCTGTTTTCTGCAATATCCCTTTTATGGGCTGGTTGGTCCGAACCTTAATGGTGTGAGCTTGGAAGTACGGGCGAAGTCGTCGAGATGTTAGTATGAGAGCATAGGCAAACTTTTCTATTTTTTGGTAGTTCAGCTCGGATCCTTGTAATGCTTTACTGATGAAGTATACAGGTTGTTGCCTACTGTCCTCTTCTCGAACTAGTGCCGAGGCTACTGCCCGACTCCCTACTGCGAGGTATAATATGAGTGGTTCTTCTTCTCGTGGCCGAGATAGGATAGGTGGCCGTCCTAGAAATCTTTTGAAATCTTGGAAGGCTTGTTCGCACTCCGTTGTCCATTCGAACTTCTTTCCTTTCCTTAGAGTAGCATAGAAAGGAAGAGACCTTATCGCTGATCCCGCTAGGAATCTGGATAAGGCTGCCAGTCTCCCGTTGAGTTGTTGTACCTCTTTGACACAAGTTGGGCTCTTCATGTTGAGTATGGCCTGGCATTTATCCGGATTTGCCTTAATTCCTCTTTGTGTGAGCATAAAACCTAAGAACTTTCCTGCTTCTACTGCAAAGGTGCATTTTGCAGGATTGAGTCGCATGCCATACTTCCTTATAGTGTCGAACACTTGGACCAGGTCGGACAATAATGTCTCTTCACTTTGTGTTTTTATTAACATGTCGTCCACGTAGACTTCCATGACTTTTCCGATATGACCTGAAAAGACTTTATTCATTAGCCTTTGATAAGTAGCTTCCGCGTTCTTGAAACCAAAAGGCATCACAATGTAGCAGTAATTTACTTTTGGTGTTAAAAATGAGGTCTTTTCTTGATCGGGTGGATACATAGGGATTTGATTGTATCCGGAATATGCATCCATAAATGAGAGGTATTTATATCCGGAGGAGGCATCTACCAGAGCGTCGATACTTGGGAGTGGATAAAGGTCTTTTGGGCAGGCTTTGTTGAGATCTGTATAGTCGGTGCACATTCGCCACTTCCCGTTTGATTTTTTCACCAAGACGACATTAGCTAACCATAGTGTGTACTTGACTTCTCTTATGAATCCTACCTCCAGTAGAGCTTGTACCTGCTCTTCCACAGCTTGGGATCTTTCGGGTCCGAGCTTTCTATGCCTCTGTTGTACTGGCCGAGATCCAGGGTAGACTGCTAGCTTATGACACATTAACTCGGGGTCTTTGCCTGGCATGTCTGCAGCCTTCCACGCAAAGAGGTCGACGTTGTCTCATAAGAACTATACGAGTGATTCTTTTATATCTCCTTTTAGAGTCGTGCCGATATTGGTTGTTTTGTCTGGGATGTCTCCGATCTGGACTTTCTCTATTTCGCCTTCAGGTTGTGGACGGAGTTCTTCTCGCCTCTGAACTCCACCGAATTCGATTGTGTGGAATTCTTCTCCTCTGCCTCTGAGGTTTAGACTTTCGTTATAACAGCAGCGCGCTATCTTCTGATCTGCTTTTATCGTAGCTATCCCGTCTGCAGTTAGAAATTTCATGCATAGATGTGGAGTTGAAACTATTGCGCCGAGTTGACTTAATGTTGTCCGACCTATCAGGGCGTTGTAGGCTGAACTCACGTCGACCACGATGTAGTCTATTTTGAGTGTTCTGGATTGGTTTCCTTTTCCGAAGGTTGTGTGTAGCGGGACGTATCCGAAGGCTGTTTGGATATGCTTTGAGTTCTTTATCTTCCAGGCCAAGCTTGTCGAAGGCAGTTTTGAATAAGATGTCGGCGGAGCTCTCTTGGTCTATCAGTGTACGGTGGAGATTTGCATTTGCCAGTATAATGGTGATGACCATGGGATCGTCGTGTCCTGAGATGATGCCGGATGCATCTTCCTTGGTAAACGTAATTGCGGGGATGTCAGGTGCTTCCTCCTTTCCTTCGACATGATATACTTCTTTGAGATATCTTTTGCGAGATGATTTGGAGATTCCTCCTCCAGCGAATCCTCCGTGTATCATATGGACATGTCTTTCTGGTGTACGAGGTGATCGCTTGGTTCTTCCAACCTCCTCGTCTCTTCTCCTTTTTCTTTGCTCATCGTCCCGGGTGGCCAGATACCGATCTAGTTTTCCTTCTCTCACTAATTTTTCTATGACATTTTTTAAGTCAAAGCATTCGTTGGTGGAGTGCCCACGGACTCGATGGTATTCACAATATTCATTCCGGTTTCCTCCTCCTCTTTTGCCTTTGAGTGATCGAGCTGTGGTTATTTTTTCTGTGTGGCAGACTTCTTTGTAAACATCCACCAGGGACACCCTAAGAGGGGTGTAATTATGATATTTTTTAATTTTTTCCCCTTGACGATCTTCCTTCTTTTTGGACTATTTGTCTTTGTCTCGGTAGGTGAATTCGGATTTTAAGGTTTCTCCTAGTCGAGAATTTTTTTCATGTTGATGTATTTATCCGCTCATTCTTGCACTTCGTTCAGAGATGTGGGATACTTCTTTGATATAGATTGGCTAAAAGGTCCCTCTCGTACGCCATTGATGAGGCCCATGATGGCGGCCTCTGTCGGTAGGCTTTGTATGTCTAGGCATGTTTTGTTGAATTTTTCCATGTAGTTGCGAAGACTTTCCCGATCTCCTTGCTTGATTCCTAATAGACTGGAGGCGTGCTTAGCCTTATCTTTTTGGATGGAGAATGGTGCACGAATTGTGAATCACACTTTTCACAACTCGTACCACTAACCAGCAAGTGCACTGGGTCGTCCAAGTAATACCTTACGTGAGTAAGGGTCGAATCCCACGGAGATTGTTGGTTTGAAGCAATCTATGGTTATCTTGCAATTCTTAGTCAGGAAGTCAATTGTATTTATCAGTTGAAATGCGAATAAACAAGAGAGCATGGGTTAAAGGTTACTTGTTATGCAGTAATGGAGAATATGTTAGAGTTTTGGAGATGCTTTGTCTTCTGAATCTCTGCTTTCCTCTGTCCTCTGATTCACGCACGCACGTCCTTCTATGGCAAGCTGTGTGTTGGTGGATCACCATTGTCAATGGCTACCATCCATCCTTCCAGTGAAAAGGGTCCAAGTGCGCTGTCACCGCACAGCTAATCATCTGCAGGTTCTCAGTCGTACCGGAATAGGATTTACTATCCTCTTGCGTCTGTCACTACGCCCAGCACTCGCGAGTTTGAAGTGCGTCACAGTCATCCAATCCCAGAATCCTACTCGGAATACCACAGACAAGGTTTAGACTTTCCGGATTCTCATGAATGCCGTCATCAATCTAGCTTATACCACGGAGATTCTGATTAAGGAATCTAAGAGATATTCATTCAATCTGATGTAGAACGGAGGTGATTGTCAGACACACATTCATGGATTGAGAAAGGTGATGAGTGTCACTGATCATCACCTTCTCCATAGTTAGGCGCGAATGGATATCTTAGATAGGAACACGCATGTTTGAATAGAAAACAGAAATACTTGCATTAATTCATTGAGACACAGCAGAGCTCCTCACCCCCAACAATGGAGTTTAGAGACTCATGCCGTCAAAGAGTACAAAGTTCAGGTCTAAAATGTCATGAGATGCAAAATAATATTCTAAAATTTGTTTAAATACTAAACTAGTAGCCTAGGTTTACAAAAAGTGAGTAGACTATGACAGATGGTGCAGAGATCCACTTCTGGGGCCCACTTGGTGTGTGTTGGGGCTGAGACTTAAACAATTCACGTGCATAAGGCTGTTTTGGGTGTTCAACGCTAGGTTTGGATCCATTTCTGGCGTTGAACTCCAACTTTTAATCCTTTTCTGGCGCTGGACGCCAGAATTGGGCAGAGAACTGGCGTTGAATGGCAGTTTACATCGTCTATCCTTGAGCAAAGTATGGACTATTATATATTGCTGGAAAGCTCTGGATGTCTACTTTCAAACTCAATTGGAAGCGCGCCATTTCGAGTTCTGTAGCTCCAGCAAATCCACTTTGAGTGCAGGGAGGTCAGAATCCAACAGCATCAGCAGTCCTTTTTCAGCCTGAATCAGATTTTTGCTCAGCTCCCTCAATTTCAGCCAGAAAAATACCTGAAATTACAGAAAAACACACAACTCATAGTAAAGTCCAGAAATATGAATTTTTCCTAAAAAATAATGGAAATAAACTAAAAACTAACTAGAATATACTAAAAACTATATGAAATTAACCCCAAAAAGCGTATAAAATATTCGCTCATCACAACACCAAACTTAAACTGTTGCTTGTCCTCAAGCAACTAGACAAATAAAATAGAAGACTAATAGGTTGAGAAGCAATAATGTCTCAGAGTTTTTGGGTGAAGCTCAGATTCTAATTAGATGAGCGGGACTAGTAGCTTTTTGCTTCCGAACGGTTTTGGCATCTCACTTTATCCTTGAAGCTCAGAGTGATTGGCATCTATAGGAACTTAGAATTCAGATAGTGTTATTGATTCTCCTATTTCAGTATGATGATTCTTGAACACAGCTATTTCATGAGTCTTGGCCGTGGTCCTAAGCACTTTGTTTTCCAGTATTACCACCGGATACATAAATGCTACAGACACATAATTGGGTGAACCTTTTAGATTGTGACTCAGCTTTGCTAAAGTCCCCAATTAGAGGTGTCTAGAGTTCTTAAGCACAGTCTTCTTTCTGCTTTGGACCTTGACTTTAACCGCTCAGTCTCAAGTTTTCACTTGACACCTTCACGCCACAAGCACATGGTTAGGGACAGCTCGGTTTAGCCGCTTAGGCCAAGATTTTATTCCCTTAGGCCCTCCTATCCACTGATGCTCAAAGCCTTGGGATCCTTTTTATTACCCTTACCTTTTGGTTTTAAGGGCTATTGGCTCTTTTTTTTTTTTTGCTGCTTTTTCTTGCTTCAAGAATCATTTTTTTGATTTTTCAGATTATCAATAACATGTCTCATGTTCATCATTCTTTCAAAAGCCAATATATTTAACAGTCTTAAACAATAAATTCAAAAGACATATGCACTGTTCAAGCATTCATTCAGAAGACAGAAAGTATTGCCACCACATGTAACTAATTAGAATTTCTCTTATTAAAAACTCGAAATTTTATTGCCTCTTATTCAAAAGATCTACTATTTTATTCATGTTTGCTGATGATGAGAAAAATAAACTATGGCTTAATTGGAGATAAAATCAAAATAGATACTAATTACTACTATATGACTCCTAAGGTGAACTTCTATAATGACACTATCACAGAGTTAAAGCAGAAATTGGAATTTAACAACCTTTGTTCTGGGAAGTAGATGTTCCTCTGATCAGTGGGGTGCTTGGTCCTTCAAGAGATAACTTCTGGCGCTTCAATTCCCTTAAGTCACGCCCTTGCTCCTCTTGTTCTTTAAACAAATAGGTAAGAATTTGACTGTGTTCCTTCTGTTCTTTTATTATTTGTTCCATAGCTTCCCGTATCTTGGTAACAGACGTCTCAAGATACTCCCAGTATTCAGATTGAGGGATTTCTGGGAGAAATTCCTGTGTTTTCTTTTTGATGGGATCGTCCTGTGCTTGTTGTTTTTCCATTGATGCTTTGGTGATTGGTTTCTCAACTGAGATATACTCAGTTATTCCCATCCTTACTCTAGCGTCCTTGCAGAGCAGAGAAATCACGCTTGGATAAGCCAACCTGGCCTCTTTAGAATTTTTATTGGCAATTTTGTAGAATTCAGTTGAAATCAGTTGATGAACTTCCACTTCTTTTTCCATCATGATGCAATGGATCATCACTGCTCTTTTAACAGTGACTTCAAAACGGTTGCTAGTGGGCAGCAGAGAATGCCCAATGAAGTCCAGCCATCCTCGGGCGACTGGTTTGAGATCTTCCCTTTTGAGTTGATTTGGGACACCCTTCGTGCTAGTGGTCCACTTGCTCCAGGGATACATATATCCTCTAGAATCTTATACAGGCCCTTGTCTGTTCTCATCATTCTCCTGTTGAAAGAGTTTGGATCATCTTTCAGCTGAGGTAGCTTTAAGATCTCTCTGATCTTGTCGGGGATGGTATGAACAATCTTTCCTCTAACTACGGTCCGATATTCATAGAAAGCAGTTCCAGATAGTTTTTGCTTGTCAGTCTGCCACATATTAGCATAGAACTCCTGGACCATATTCCTTCCCACTTTTGTCTCAGGATTAGCTAGGACCTCCCAGTTCCTGATTCGAATTTGCTCCTGGATCTCCGGATATTCGTCTTCTTTCAGCTCGAATCTAACTTCCGGGATCACTGATCTTAGACCCATTATTTTGTAATAATGGTCTGCATGTTCTTTAGATAAGAACTTCCCTTGATTCCAAAGTGGTTTTGGAATGCTCTCTTTCTTGCCTCTTGAAGTGGGTTGTTTTCCCTTAGGAGCCATGCTCTTAGTGATCACGGATAAACACACCAAACTTAGAGGTTTGCTTGTCCTCAAGCAAAAGAAAAGAAAGGAGAGGGATAGAAGGAGAGCTAGGTGCAATTGTTGATGGAGGAGGGTGGAGGCCGAACCCATATATAAAGGGAGGGGGTGGGTTCGAAAATTTTGAAAAGATATGATAAAAAGATTGATTTGGAAAAGATAAGATAGAAGATATGATAAGAGAGGATATAGTTTAAAATTGAAAAGATATGAAAGATTTTTGAAAAAGATAGATCTAGATTTTGAAAAAGATAAAGTGGAGATTTTGAAAAAGATATTGATGAGTTGAAAAGATAGATTTGTTTTAAAAAAAAGATTTGAAAAGAGTTGGATTGAATTTGCAAAGAGGCTTGGTGCTTATGGATTAAGATACATTTGATATTTTAAAGAGGGATTTTTGAAATCAAGGTTCTTAACATGTTTATGCAAGAAATCATGAATTAAAAACATGGAATTTTAAAATTAGAATGAAAAAATATGAAGAAGAATGATTTTTACCTCCTCCCCACTATCCTGGCGTTTGAACGCCCAACTGCTGCTCTCCTGGGCGTTCAACGCCCAGTTGTTGCCCTTTTCTGGCGTTGAACGCCAGATAGCTATCTTTACTGGCGTTCAGCGCCCACTGGATGCCCCTTTTGGGCGCTAAACGCCCAAAATGGACTTTCACTGGCGTTTTCTTGCCAGTGAGCTCTTTTTCTCTGTTTTGAATGCAGATTCCTTCTGTAACCCTGTGAATTTATGCAATTGATTCTTTACCTTAGTGTCAGTGAACTTTATATAAATAAATAAAAATAAAAATAAAAAATAGGGCAAAATGCTTAGAGGATTGATGCCCCATGGCTGGGTTGCCTCCCAGCAAGCGCTTCTTTATTGTCTTTAGCTGGACCTTGCTGAGCTTTTAGTCTAGCTTCAGCCTTGAGCACTCTTGCTCAACGTTGCCTTCAAGATAGTGCTTGATTCTCTGTCCATTGACAATGAACCTCTTATCAGAATCAATATCTTGAAGCTCCACATGACCATATGGTGATACACTTGTAATCACGTATGGTCCCCTCCACCGGGATTTCAATTTCCCGGGGAATAGCCTGAGTCTAGAGTTGAACAGCAGAACCTTCTGTCCTGGCTCAAAGATTCTAGATGACAGCTTTCTGTCATGCCACTTTTTTTATTTCTCTTTATAAAGCTTGGCATTTTCGAAAGCTGTGAATCTGAATTCCTCTAGCTCATTTAGCTGGAGCAATCTTTTTTCTCCTGCTAATTTGGCATCAAAGTTTAGGAATCTGGTTGCCCAGTAGGCTTTATGTTCCAGTTCCACGGGCAGGTGACATGCCTTACCATACACAAGTTGGTATGGAGAGGTCCCTATAGGAGTCTTGAATGCTGTTCTGTAAGCCCACAGAGCATCATCCAAGCTCCGTGCCCAATCCTTTCTCCGGGTACTTACTGTCCATTCTAGGATTCTCTTTAATTCTCTGTTAGAGACTTCAGCTTGCCCATTAGTTTGTGGATGATATGGAGTAGCCACCTTATGGCGAATTCCATACCGAACCATGGTAGAGTAAAGCTGTTTATTGCAGAAGTGAGTGCCCCCATCACTGATTAGTACTCTAGGGACACCAAACCTGCTAAAGATATGTTTCTAGAGGAACTTCAGCACTATTTTAGTATCATTGGTGGGTGTGGCAATGGCCTCAACCCATTTTGATACATAGTCAACTGCCACCAGAATATAAGTGTTTGAGTACGATGGTGGGAAAGGTCCCATGAAGTCAATTCCCCATACATCAAACAACTCAATTTCCAAGATTCCTTGTTGAGGCATGGCGTAACCATGAGGCAGATTACCAGCTCTTTGGCAACTGTCACAGTTACGTACAAACTCTCGGAAATCTTTATAGAGTGTGGGCCAATAGAAGCCACATTGGAGGACCTTGGTGGCTGTTCGCTCACCTCCGAAATGGCCTCCATATTGAGATCCTTGGCAATGCCATAGGATCCTCTGTGCTTCTTCTCCAGGCACACACCTACGGATTATTCCATCTGCACATCTCTTAAAGAGATAGGGTTCATCCCACAAGTAGTACTTTGCATCAGTAATTAATTTCTTCTTTTGTATCCTGTTGTACTCCTTGGGTATGAACCTTGCAGCTTTATAGTTTGCAATATCGGCAAACCATGGTGTTTCCTGAATGGCAAATAAATACTCATCTGAAAAAGTCTCAGAGATCTCAAGAGAGGGGAGGGGCGTCCCTTCTACTGGCTCTATCCGGGACAGATGATCAGCCACTTGGTTCTCTGTCCCTTTTCTGTCTCTTATTTCTATATCAAACTCTTGTAGAAGCAACACCCATCTGATGAGCCTGGGTTTTGAATCCTGCTTTGTGAGTAAATATTTAAGAGCAGCATGATCAGTATACACAATCACTTTTGATCCTACTAAGTATGATCTGAACTTGTCAATGGCGTAAACCACTGCAAGTAATTCTTTTTCTGTGGTTGTGTAATTCTTCTGGGCATCATTTAGAACGTGACTAGTGTAATAAATGACGTGCAGAAGCTTGTCATGCCTCTGTCCCAACACTGCACCAATGGCGTGATCACTGGCATCACACATTAGCTCAAATGGTAATGTCCATTCTGGTGCAGAAATAACTGGTGCTGTGACCAGCTTAGCTTTCAGCGTTTCAAACGCCTGCAGGCACTTTGTGTCAAACACAAATGGCGTGTTAGTAGCTAGCAGATTGCTTAGAGGTTTAGCGATTTTTGAAAAATCCTTTATAAACCTCCTATAGAATCCTGCATGCCCCAGAAAGCTTCTGATTGCCTTAACATTGGCGGGTGGTGGTAATTTTTCAATTACCTCTATTTTTGCTTGATCCACCTCTATTCCCTTGTTTGAAATTTTATGCCCAAGAACAATCCCTTCAGTCACCATGAAGTGACATTTTTCCCAGTTTAAAACTAGGTTGGTCTCTTGGCATCTTTTCAGAACAAGTTTCAGGTGATCAAGACAGGAGCTGAATGAGTCTCCATATACTGAGAAGTCATCCATGAAGACTTCCAGAAATTTTTCCACCATATCAGAGAAAATAGAGAGCATGCATCTCTGGAAGGTCGCAGGCGCATTACACAGCCCAAATGGCATCCTTCTATAAGCAAACACTCCAGATGGACATGTGAATGCTGTTTTCTCTTGATCCTGAGGATCTACTGCAATCTGGTTATAGCCTGAGTAGCCGTCCAAAAAGCAGTAATAATCATGACCTGCTAGTCTTTCTAGCATCTGGTCTATGAATGGTAAAGGAAACTGATCCTTTCTGGTGGCTGTATTGAGCCTTCTGTAGTCAATACACATGCGTCACCCTGTAACTGTTATTGTAGGAACCAGTTCATTTTTTTCATTATGAATCACTGTCATGCCTCCCTTTTTTAGGACGACTTGGACAGGGCTCACCTAGGGGCTATCAGAAATAGGATAAATAATCCCAGCCTCTAGTAATTTGGTGACCTCTTTCTGCACCACTTCCTTCATGGCTGGATTTAGCCGTCTCTGTGATTGAACCACTGGTTTAGCATTATCCTCCAATAAGATTTTGTGCATGCATCTAGCTGGGCTTATGCCCTTAAGGTCACCTATGGACCATCCAAGAGCTGTCTTGTGTGACCTTAGCACTTGAATAAGTGCTTTCTCTTCCTGTGAATTTAAGGCAGAGCTTATGATCACTGGAAAACTGTCACCTTCTCCCAGAAATGCATATTTCAAGGATGGTGGTAATGGATTGAGCTCGGGTTTAGGAGGTTTTTCTTCTTCCAGAAGAAATTTCAGAGGCTCTTTCATGTCCTCTGAATCCTCTAAATCAGGCTGAACATCTTTAAAGATGTTTTCCAACTCTGATTCGAGACTCTCAGCCATGTTGATCTCTTCTACCAAAGAGTCAATAAGATCAACTTTCATGCAGTCTTTTGATGTGTCAGGATGCTGCATGGCTTTGACAGCGTTCAACTTAAACTCATCATCATTGACTCTCAGGGTTATTTTCCCCTGTTGGACGTCAATGAGGGATCGTCCAGTTGCTAGGAAGGGTCTTCCTAGAATGAGAGTAGCACTCTTGTGCTCCTCCATTTCCAGCACAACAAAGTCAGTGGGAAAGGCGAATGGCCCAACTCTGACAATCATGTCTTCAATCACGCCTGATGGGTATTTAGTGGAGCCATCAGCAAGTTGGAGACATATCTGGGTTGGTTTAACTTCTTCAGTTAAGCCAAGCTTTCTGATAGTAGACGCAGGTATTAGGTTGATGCTTGCCCCAAGATCGCATAAAGCTGTCTTGGTGCATTGACCTTCTAATATGCATGGTATCAGAAAACTCCCAGGGTCTTTAAGCTTTTCAGGGAAGCTCTTCAGAATGACTGCACTGCATTCTTCAGTGAGGAGAACTCTTTCTATTTCTCTCCAATCCTTTTTATGACTCAAGATCTCTTTCATAAACTTGGCATAAGAAGGTATTTGCTCAAGTGCTTCTGCAAATGGAATCTTTATTTCAAGAGTCCTGAGATAATCTGCAAAGCGAGCAAATTGCTTATCATGCTCCTCTTTCTGGAGTTTTTGAGGATAAGGTATCTTGGCTTTATATTCTTCAACCTTAGTTGCTGTAGGTTTATTGCCTACAGAAGTGGTTGAAGAAGCCTTTTTAGAGGGGTTGCTATCAGCATTTGTGTGTGTCTAATCCCTCACTGGCAATTGAGTGCCAGAGTTAGAAACTGGAGTGACGTTAGATGCCAACTCCTTGTCTGTTCCTGGCGTCTGAACGCCAGAACTGTGTCCATTTTGGGCGTTCAGCGCCAGATCTTGCCCATTTTGGGCGTTCAACGCCAGGTCCTTGCCTATTTCTGGCGTTGAACGCCAATCCTGCCTTGTTTCTGGCGTTGAACGCCAGTCCTGAGCATGGTCTGGGCGTTCAGCGCCAGCCTTCCACCAAATTTCTGGCGTTTTAGTTCCAGAATTACTTTTCCCTGGGCTCTTACTGTCCTCAGGTGAATTTTGGGTGGTTTGCTCATTTCTTAGCTTTTTGCTACCTTGAGGTGGGGTATTTAATGTTTTCCCACTTCTTAATTGAACTGCTTGACATTCTTCTGTTATTTGCCTTGACAGCTGCTGCTTTGTTTGCTTCAATTGTTCTTCCATATTTATATTAGCCATCCTTGTCTCTTGTAGTTTATCCTTGAATTCGGCTAACTGCTTTGTTAGAAAGTCCAATTGCTGATTGAATTCAGCAGCTTATTTTACAGGACTGAGTTCAGCAGTTACTGTTTTAACCTCTTCTTTCATGGAAGGGTCACTGCTTAGGTACAGATGTTGATTCCTGGCAACTGTATCAATGAGCTCTTGAGCCTCTTCAATAGTCTTTTTCATGTGGATAGATCCACCAGCTGAGTAATCTAGAGACATCTGAGCTCCTTCTGCAAGCCCATAATAGAAGATGTCTAACTAAACCCACTCTGAAAACATTTCAGAGGGGCATTTTCGTAGCATCTCTCTGTATCTCTCCCAGGCATCATAAAGAGATTCATTATCTCCTTGTTTAAAGCCTTGGATGTCCAGCCTTAGCTGTGTCATCCGTTTTGGGGGAAAGTATTGATTCAGGAATTTTTCTGTCAGCTGTTTTCATGTCCTTATGCTGGCCTTAGGTTGGTTATTTAACCACCTCTTAGCCTGATCTCTTACAGCAAATGGAAACAGTAATAGTCTGTAGACATCCTGATCTATTTTCTTATCATGTACTGTGTCAGCAATTTGTAAAAATTGTGCCAGAAACTCTATAGGTTCTTCCTGTGGAAGACCGGAATACTGGCAACTTTGCTGCACCATGATAATGAGCTGAGGATTCAACTCAAAGCTACTGGCTCCAATGGAGGGTATGCAGATACTACTCCCATATGAAGCTGTAGAGGGGTTAGCATATGACCTCAGAGTCCTCCTGGACTGTTCATTTCCACTTAGATCCATGATGGAGAAAGGGAGATGATGTAAAATAAAAAATTTATTTTTATTTATTTATTTATTTATTTATTTCGAAAATGAAATAAATTAAAATAAAATAAATAAAAATAGGTGAAGATTTTCGAAAAAATGAGGGGAGAGAAAGTGGTCAGGAAGTTTTGAAAAAGATATGATTTGGAAAAGATTTTAAATTTTGAAAAAAAAATCTGAATTTTAGAAATGAATTTCGAAAATTTGTTTTAGAAATAGAGAGAAAAGATATTTTTTTTTTTAATTTAGTGAGGAAAGAGAAAAACAATAAAATAGCACAAGATTTAAAATTTTTAGATCTAATGCTCCTAGTTTTCGAAAATTTTGGAGGGAAAACACCAAGGAACACCAAACTTAAAAATTTTAAGATCAAGACACAAGGAAAACTCAAGAACACTTTGAAGACTCACAAGAACACAAGAACATGAATAAGGAACACCAAACTTAAAATTTTTAGAAAACCAAAGAAAAATCAACAAGAAAACACCAAACTTAAAGTTTGGCACAAGATTTAATCAAGGGAAAATTATTTTTGAAAAAGATTTTTAATAAAACTGGTGCCCAATCATCAAGAACATAAACTAACACTCTAGCCAATTGGGCAATAAATGTAACACTTGTTTTGAAAAAGGATATTTTTAACCAAGAACAATAATAAGAGACTCTAAACCAAAAGGAAAAATTTTCCTAATCTAAGCAACAAAATAAACCGTCAGTTGTTCAAACTCAAACAATCCCCGGCAACGGCGCCAAAAACTTGGTACACGAATTGTGAATCATACTTTTCACAACTCGTACCACTAACCAGCAAGTGCACTGGGTCGTCCAAGTAATACCTTACGTGAGTAAGGGTCGAATCCCACGGAGATTGTTGGTTTGAAGCAATCTACGGTTATCTTGCAATTCTTAGTTAGGAAGCCAATTGTATTTATCAGTTGAATTGCGAATAAACAAGAGAGCATGGGTTAAAGGTTACTTGTTATGCAGTAATGGAGAATATGTTGGAGTTTTGGAGATGCTTTGTCTTCTGAATCTCTGCTTTCCTCTGTCCTCTGATTCACGCACGCACGTCCTTCTATGGCAAGCTGTGTGTTGGTGGATCACCATTGTCAATGGCTACCATCCATCCTTCCAGTGAAAAGGGTCCAAGTGCGCTGTCACCGCACGGCTAATCATCTGCAGGTTCTCAGTCGTACCGGAATAGGATTTACTATCCTTTTGCGTCTGTCACTACGCCCAGCACTCGTGAGTTTGAAGTGCGTCACAGTCATCCAATCCCAGAATCCTACTCGGAATACCATAGACAAGGTTTAGACTTTCCGGATTCTCATGAATGCCGCCATCAATCTAGCTTATACCACGGAGATTCTGATTAAGGAATCTAAGAGATATTCATTCAATCTGATGTAGAACAGAGGTGATTGTCAGACACACGTTCATGGATTGAGAAAGGTGATGAGTGTCACTGATCATCACCTTCTCTATAGTTAGGCGTGAATGGATATCTTAGATAGGAACACGCATGTTTGAATAGAAAACAGAAATACTTGCATTAATTCATTGAGACACAACAGAGCTCCTCACCCCCAACAATGGAGTTTAGAGACTCATGCCATCAAAGAGTACAAAGTTCAGGTCTAAAATGTCATGAGATACAAAATAATATTCTAAAAGTTGTTTAAATACTAAACTAGTAGCCTAGGTTTACAAAAAGTGAGTAGACTATGACAGATGGTGCAGAGATCCACTTTTGGGGCCCACTTGGTGTGTGCTGGGGCTGAGACTTAAATAATTCACATGCATAAGGCTGTTTTGGGTGTTCAACGCCAGGTTTGGATCCATTTCTGGCGTTGAACTCCAACTTTTAATCCTTTTCTGGCGCTGGACGCCAGAATTGGGCAGAGAACTGGCGTTGAATAGCAGTTTACGTCATCTATCCTTGAGCAAAGTATGGACTATTATATATTTCTGGAAAGTCCTGGATGTCTACTTTCCAACGCAATTGGAAGCGCGCCATTTCGAGTTCTGTAGCTCCAGAAAATCCACTTTGAGTGCAAGGAGGTCAGAATCCAACAGCATCAGCAGTCCTTTTTCAGCCTGAATCAGATTTTTGCTCAGCTCCCTCAATTTCAGCCAGAAAAATACCTGAAATTACAGAAAAATACACAACTCATAGTAAAGTCCAGAAATATGAATTTTTCCTAAAAACTAATGGAAATAAACTAAAAACTAACTAGAATATACTAAAAACTATATGAAATTAACCCCAAAAAGCGTATAAAATATCCGCTCATCAGAGAATCTGGCCAGAAACTTTTTGGCTAACTCGTCAAAGCTTGAGATGGACTTTGGAGGTAGGTTGTCGAACCATCTAATTGCTGTTTTTGTGAGAGTTGTTGGAAAAGCTTTGCAGCGAACTGCATCTGAGGCATCGGTGAGGTACATTCTACTTCTGAAATTGCTGAGGTGATGGTTGGGATCTGTAGTGCCATCGTACAAAGTCATATCCGGAAGTTTGAAGTCCTTGGGGATTTTGGTCTTCATGATTTTCCTAGTGAATGGATCTGGATCTTTGCGAGAGTTACCCTCAAGGGTGGACCGAGTAGTTTTGGCTTTGAGATCGGCTTCGAGTTTTAGAAGTTTATCTTCTAATTCTCGGTGTCACCTTACCTCTCTTTGTAGATCCTTCCCAACTTCTCGTTAGTGCTGGGTTTCTTTTTCAAGTTGCTTTAAACGATCTTGAAGCGCTTCTATCACTCCTGGATTTGATGAGTTTTTGTCCCCGTTAGATTATGGGGTATCTTTCAGCGTATTGCCCGCGTTTTTTGTGCGGTGTTCTATCCTCTAGATCTGAATCGTGGTCATTGTCATGGTCGTCCGCCATGGTGATGGGATGACTTCCAAGTTCCCCGGCAACGGCGCCAATGTTCCGAGGGTTGCTTGAAACTGTAGGTCGATCTCGGACGAGATCTTCTGTGCTGGTCGAAGATGATGTGTCCGGCTGGTGAGTGACGGCCGGAGCTGTTGTGTCCGACATGTTGATCTAGCTGCACTGCTGATCCTTTGTCACTGGAGGGTGGGGGTACCTGCAAGGGACTCCGATGCTTAAGTTAGCAAGGGTATTAGCAGGTTTTTATGTAGAATCAGAGTATGAGTTATACCTGGGTGCTCCAGTGTAATTATAATAGTGTGGAGTGACCTTCTTTAGATAAGATAAGTTAGTTATTTTATCTTTATCTTATCTTATCTTTGAGTGAAGTCAGCTTATCTTCAAGGGAACTGCCCTTCTCTCTGTAGGCTTGGGATGCCTTTGGATTTGGGTCGTATTCCTTAAGTTGGGCCCCTTTTTGGGCTTTCCTGTCGATTTGACCGAGCTCTTTGAGAAGAGGTCGGATAGCCTGACCTGAAGAGGTCGGTCGCTTTGTTACTGAACATCCCGGATCGGATAGTTCGACCCAGGGTGTAAACATATATGTTGTATACTTATATAAAAATATGTTTTTAAGTGGATGTTGAACCAAAGACCTCTCATTAAATGCAAAAATTTCTTAGCGACTAAGAGAAGATCAATAATAAATAATTTAGTACGGTTTTTTTTTTTTACATAAAAGTCTGTTCTATTTTAAATTTATCATTAAGTTATATAATAATGTTGCATCTTTTTGGTAACGCGCGGATTAAGAACGGATAAAATTAGAATCGGAATATTATCAACCCGTGGATAGAATTTGGGTTGGATCCAAATTCTACCCTATCCTACTTATTACCACGCTATTAATAAAATATAATAAATTATTGATATAATTGATATTTTATATTCGGCAAAAAAAAACTTACATGTCATGCATTTCTCTAAATTACAAATATTAAAAATTTGTGTGATTAAATTTGATAAAAAAAAAATTAATTGTTTTTACAATAAAAATTTGAAGACTTATTTGTCATGCATTTCTCAAAATTTTACATAAGTGATGATATTGTAAATTATTTTATTATTATTACTTCCTTCTTCTAGAATTGTTGCAATATTTATTCATGGTTACCACTTAATTAATTACCAAAATGTTATATCTCATTCGTTAATATTAAAATAAAAACCGTAATTACCCGCTCTAAATGGAAAGTATGTATATATGCTTGGTTGGTTGCATGCATGCATGCAAATTAAATATGAACATGCAATGCATATATATATAAGGGTAAGTGATATCTATCTGATATGTACTAATCATGAAGCAAAAGGGATCTGAGAATTTGACAACCCATAAAATATGCTTTTCATAATGTACAATTCAAATGACGGGTCCACTGCGAAATTGTTAACTTGAATTCAATTTTTTATCTGTTCTGTGTAAAATTCTTTTACATCAGTATTATTGTTATATTGACAAAAATAATGTAAATTTTTTCAAGTATTTATTACTAAAAAATATTACAAACTTACGTATCCATTTAAATAACAAAGTAAATCATTGTTTCAAAAAATTAAACTTTTCTAATTTCAGCACTTAGATAAATTTTGTTGGTTGTTCTTAAATAGATGATTTTGGTTTTTGGTTCATGTAAAATTAGAATTTATTTCTTTTGGAATTTGTAATTATTAGTTTTTTTTTCTTTTAAATACTAACTGACAACTAAATTGTCAATTTATTAACATGTATGTTAATATTTAATGAAGTAATAAATAGTACTGAAAACCAAATCAAATATTTTAAAACCCCTTTTTTGGCAGAAATTAAAATACGAAAGTCACATATTGTACGACTAATTAAAACTTTTTAAGGTTAATTCTTTAAAATAAACAAATTGTAAAATTTTGTGGGACAGAATTAAAGGAGGTAAACTAAGGTGAATGCTAATATACATTGGGAAAAGTAGAGATAGTATTTCTAAAAAATGATTTGTTATTAAAAGTAACAAACAAATCAGCAGGTTTACATATTATCTTTTTAAATCTGAACTATTAATATTAAATATAACAATAAAAAATTAAAATTTGTATAATTAATAAAGAAAAATGTTATTTGTACACTAAAATCAGCCACTAAAATCAACCACCAATGTATTTATGTATAAATATATGTAGTTTAATTTATTTTCAATGTGTATTTATATTTCAACATATATTTTATACTAGTGGCTAATTTTGATGGCTAATTTTAGTGTACATATAGCATAACCCATTAATAAATAATACAGTAATATTTACTTAAAAATAAGTGTTTAAGGATTAACCGTGAAATATTTGAGTTCAAATATAGAACTATAGGTTATTTGGCTCTTTCAGCCTAGGTCATAGGAATTAGTTTAACCTAATATGAAGAGAATTAAGTGGTGATATCTCCTTTCGATTTAAAAAAAAAATAAAAATAAAAAAGAGAAAGAGAAAGAAAGGTACACATTGTGTGCAGGGTATTGAATTGAATTAAGGCAAACCAAAAATAGAGGTTACCAATTGCTACGTTGCCATAAGATCTTGAGCCATCTAATTGGGCCCCTCTTTGGGCTTTTAATGCTATCAACTGTCCTTTCTCATTTTCCTCCTTCTTCTCTCTTCTCACATCACATCACATCCTTCCTCATACAATCTTTTTCATCAATTAGGATTTTCTAATGTCATATAAATATCAAACCCCAAACTAATTTAGACTAATTTAGTAGTTAATTTATTAGTCTATTTAAATAAGTATTGAAAATTTGAATTTAATTTTTTATTTATAATAATTTATTAACTAACAACAAATTCTTAAATAAAGTTTAGATCCGCAATAAATTAAGTTTGACCAGCCAAAATAAAAAATATCGTAAAAAATAAAAATATCAAACTCCATAAAAAAACAAAATGGTGTTATCTAGATATTATTCTTATGTTATTAAATTGAGTACTACTATTATTTCTGTATAGTGATGGTGACATTCCCTTCATCATATATGTGGAACAATAATATATAGTAAGTAGAAATTTAATATTAAATAATTTTTTCTACGAATAATATTTCTTGGTTGAATCATATTCAAAGAGTTACATTAATGTCAGAAGATGGAGTCATAGTAAAAGAATAAAAATTGAGCTCAACAATTATTTTGATAGTACAAGCAGAACCCTTTAAAAAAGAATGTCAGCAAAATGTTTTATATTTTCGTAAAAGATAACTCAAATAATGAAAAGGCTAATTTTTGGGGGAAATTTTTTCATTTATAGAAAGGGACAGTGATGATCTGTGTGCCTTTAACAATCTTTAACAAAAACTATGGATTTTGATTAACAAAAGCATGCACGGAAAACTACTTGTATATATGTTAGTGCTTAATAAGAAACATTTACAATAATGTTAAACTTTTCTTTTGTTTATATATATAAAAATTTTATCCGTCTCTTTAAGTAAGCGTGAGGAGTTTGAATCTTATTTTATATATAGAATAATTTATTGATTAATAATAAATTTTTAAATAAATAATAAAGCTCAGATCCATATAAATTAATCATTGGCATGCGAGTTGTGAAATACTGTGAGAACAAAAAATATATATATAATAATTAATGTGATTAGCAAAGAATAAGAAGAAAAAAATCAAAATGAAATAGACAATTATTGGCATAGAAAAGTTGCAGGGTCTATACGTACCTTCATGACCTGCTTCTCACTGAAAGCATATTTGTCGTTTCAACAAACATTACTCTTGTAAGCACTAAACTCGTTTCCAAATCAAATAAATATTCTTCATAATATGAAAGGCTCTTAGTCTCTTATATATGTATGTTTGTGATGGGAAAATCTAGTTTAGGTTTCAATTAAAGCATGGTGCAAGATTAGGCTATCCTATTTTATCAACCATCTTAATTATCAATCAAACTGAATATATGGAACTTAGCAGTGTTAGAAACCAAGAGATTAGAGAAAAGGATATGTATATTCTATATTGTAATGCGTCTAGTACTTTTTGTCGCATATGATAAAATTGAAGGTACCGCTTATTAAGATATATCAAACAAATAAAAAAATCATAAAGATAATTGTCTCTAATTTAAATTTAAATATAAATTCTAATCTAACTACTAGTATTTTAATATCATTCTAACCTTCTTCTCAAATTCAAATGAAAGCTAGCTAGTATGACCATCTTGAGTTCGGACACAATAAAATGTGAAATTATTAAAGAGTTTGGAGTGATATTGTTAGGATTCAAAAAATTAACTAGAAAAGAAAAGTTAAGAATTCTTATAAAAGAGTTTGGAGTAGCAGAAAATTCTAAAAGTTTACAAAGACATGACTTTAGTACCATGTTAAAATTCAAGAACATAAATTAAAGAAAATAATATGTATATTGCAATGTGTTTATTATCTGTCGCATATAAAAAAAAGATATCATCTATTTAGAAAGTGTCAAATAAATAAAAGAAAATTATGAAAATAACTGTCTAATTTAAATTTAAATATTAATTTTAATCTGATTAATATTTAAATTCGAACGATCACGAAAGAATAGAAAAAAACAAAAAAAAAAGATAGAAAAAGTGTTGCTCCTGGGGAAATTAATGCAACAATAAGTATCTATATAAGGTGGTCCTTGCTAAGGTAAGGGGAAGGGGGTGTACATATATATATATATTAGGATCCACAAAGTTTATTATAGGGCAATGTTGACAGAGATCAGAGTAGTGCACATGGAGGGCTAATGAGAGTGTAATGATCATTGAGGAATGAGGACCATGGTGGTTTTGATAGGCTCAAATAATGGGGACTTTATTGTATGTGGTCCAAACCGCCACAAATTATTATTCATTATCCTAACGCCTTTGACGAAAACATCTTGCATATATATAGAGTATAGTAGTGGATTTTGCTCTATGAAATTTAAAGATGTCAAGAACTAACTTTCTTATTATGAATTTGGTATATTTAGTTCAAGTATTTAATATGACTAGTTTCACTTATAAGAATGGTCAAAATACTTTTAGGCACACTAATTTATTTATAAATATAAAATCCATAAGTTTTAAATAAACATGTCCAAAATATTTATATACAATATTGTTGAGAATTATATGAAAGTATAATATAATTTTTTGGGTAATTCACATAGATAAATCAATTGAGGAAAAATATTATGTAAATGTCTTAAGTGAAATTAGTTACATGTATATTTTGTTTGTATATCTATGTGATTCGATTTACACTTTCTCAATGTAAATCGAATCAATTAGATTCGATTATCAGACTCGGTACAAAATCGAAATAATAAGTAGACTCGATTTAGTAAGAATACACTTCTGAAAGAACCCAGCCTATAGTAAATCATAGCAAAGGACTTCGATTTATGGCCGATAGTAAATTGAAACAATTGAATTCGATTTACAGCCCAAAGTGATCCGAATCAACCATCTGTAACCGTTTTCAAACTCTTTATACTTTTCATGGTATTTGACATGATCTGATTCTAGAACTCTGTACTCAACTCCACGGCGGATGATATAAGTCTTCACACTTAAGACGACTTCCTCTTTATTCTGAAATTGCTGACCAACTTGAAACTTAGCTAGACTTGCTGTATCTGTGTATCTCTGGCCTCAAATCTAGATTCTACATCCGGGAACCCATGCTGTGTCATGGCCTCCAGGTCTAAAGTCAAAAAATGCGGAGGATATTGCTGAGTTTCCAAGCTCGATGCTCTACCACCCCCCAACTGAAATACCCCTCCCTAGGTCATCATCGCTATCTGCATCAATCATGGCGGGCTCCACATCATCGTCATCCCGTGGTACATCTTTTACGGCATATGGTTCTCCAACCTCCCCTGAGACTGGGATCATATCAGGAGTATCTGCCATCGCAATAGCAAGCTCACCGAAAGATTGATTATCACCTATTTCTCCATTATCATCGCGGTTAAGATCTGTTGCGAGGGACAGAGATGCCACCAAAACTGCTGCAAGTGCAATTACAGACATAGATGAAGAGGCAACAATAGGGGTTGAACTAGAGGCTATTGCCGTTGCTACTGATTGATGATTCTGATTCGATCCTCCTGAACTAGAGACCACATCCCCAAACTTGGGAAATAGTTCATGGGTTTCTCACCTCGAAAAATTAATGACGATAGTGAAACAAAACTTGCACATCTTTATCACTGTCTATTACAAAAGAGTCATACTTCACCTTATCTCAAACAACAGAATTCGATATTCTATAAAATAACTTCTTCACCCGTTTCATGCCATGCGGTCCCAATTTTTGGATTACATACAGTATTCTACAACTCAACAAAAGTCGTAGAAGGTTTGATAAAGACACTCAACGAATCCTTATCAATAAATTTTATTCCCTCTCGTGTTTTTTTCTTAATCGTCATTCTATAGCGTACGAGAACTAAAAAACTATCTTTACTAGCCATTATGAGTGTCACTCTAATGAAAATTTAATGTTCTTGTCATATTTATATAGGTTAAATTTGTTGTTAAATCAAATTAACTAAATTTGATTTATATCACTGGCCTAGCGTGTAGTAAATCGAATCAATTAGACTCGATTTACTTGGCGCGTATCCAACTCATGCTAATTCGAAATAAGCTGTTTTGAATTAACCAGAAACAATTTTCTTAATTGGTAAATTGAATCTATTCAAATTGATTTATTATTACTATAGCTAAATCGAATCCATTTAATTCGATTTATATATAGTAGTGTAAATCGAATTGAATAACTTTAATTTACATTGAATTATTCTCAAAAACAGGGTATGCATGTCAGTTTTTTGGTTTTAGGACAATTGTGTAATATTGGAGTTCATTTGATTTGATTATGTGAATTGTCCTAAATTTTTTTTTGCTCACTAGTTTACTTAAATAATTATTAAAAAAAATTTAAATTTTATTTTTTATATGTAACAATTCATTATTTAACAACAAATTCTTTTATAAAATTCAATTTATAACAAATTTATTTTTAACTTATCGAAATAAGAGATATCAAATATCATTGTAGAAGACCAAATAATGTTTTTCCTCATGTAACTTCTCTATTCTATCTTTTTATTTATTTATTTTAAATAATAATAATAAATTATTATTATTATTATTATTATTATTATTATTATTATTATTATTATTATTATTATTATTAGTGGTTGAGAATAAGAAAGTAATAAATGGTTGAGAATAAGAAAGTAATAAATGGTGGCTGAGAGGAGTAATCAACATCAAGTGAGAGGGTAGAGAAGTCAACGAAAAAGTCATAACATATTGCCATGCATCGAACAGTCCAAATCTGAGATTAGGAATTGGGTCAAATGGTTGGTATTACAGGGAATGTCTGTCTCCAATGAAAATCAACATTTCATAATTAATTTGTCCATGCCAGGCCACATATATTGGATATTATTTTAATTTTAGAATACATATTAAGATTATTATTATTATTTAAAAAATATTATGTTTATACTTTTATAAAAAAAATTAACTAACAATAATTAACATATATTCTAAAAGTATAAATTATAATTTTAATAGGATTTAAGTATGGTCAAAGGGTGATTTGAGAAATTTTCTTTTAAATAAACTATTTTATTACCCTTTTTTAGTGTTAATATTTCTAATTTATTATTAAATAAATTAATTTTATAATAACTGCCTATTACTTTGAGTAAGAGCTAAGAAAAACTAATTTATCTACTTATTATCTATTTATCTATTTAAAGAGTAAATGTTCTTTTCGGTCTTTAACCATTTGTTCGATAAACTTCCCACCCTTTAAGAAATTTAAACACCTAAATCGGTCCCTATCTACTTTTATATATGTACGTTCCAGTTTCTGATTAGGGACCGAAAAAAACATTTACTTAAAGTAAATAGGGATTGGAACGTACATATATCAAAATAAATAGAAACTAATTTAAGTGTTTAAATTTTTTAGAAGGTAAAAACTCCATCAAACAAATGGTTAGAAATCGAAAAGGACATTTACTCCTTCAAAATAAGATTTAGTTTTCCCCCTAAGCTCTTTTAGTAGTATGGTAGCATGCTCTGTTATATATAATCTTAAAATTGGTTTTATGTTATTCTGAGTTTTTTATTTAAAAAGATTTTGACTATGTTTTATGGTTGGTGAACAATTTTTTATTTTCACAATGGTATTGTCTTTCAATTTAATAAAATGGTGTTATCATACTCTCAATTGAGTTTAAAAATTAATATAAATAAATCACTAAGGTGTACTGAAAATTATACTGAAATAAAATTTCGTCTCAAATGAAATATTTCTTTTATAAAAAAAATATTGCTCTGGCATGGATATTATGCCATTGCCAACCTTGTCACTTGCCTTCATCACAACACAATAAGTGAATTGGCTCATTAAATTGTTTAGTACCTGTGAAGCACGGAAATAATATGGGACACAAATATAATATTACGAAATAATTAATATATATATATATATATATATATATATATATATATCTCCTCACTAATATTTATTAATACCTATTAATATCTAATCATTCAATTATTTTCTAATTGTCATATATTATATGTTTGTATCATTTTTCTTGGCATCAAACACTAGCTTAAGCAAAAGGTCATAATTAGGGTGAATACGGATCGGGTTGGTTTAAGTTTAGGGTAAAATTAAAATCGAATCAATTAAATTATAATTGATTCGATTTAGTTTAGGTTTATGTTTTTTTTTTTTTTTGTATTTAAACTAAACCAAATCGATTAAGAATGGATCGGTTCGATTTGAGTAATTGAGTACCCGATAAAATAAAAATTCATAAAAAAAAATAAAAAACGAAATTTTTATCTTAAAAATTCTATAGGTTAACCACCAAAAACGTCCTCGAATTATTTAAATGCTGACAAAAATGCACTCGAATTTTATTATCGACAAAAATACCTTTAAATAATTTAAAAACACAACAATACCCAATAGTAAATATATATTTACAAAAAGGTCTTAAAAATTGAATTTTGATGTGATTTTTTACAAGCATAATTAAAAATAAGATATTATTATTTTTAAAATTTGGTAATTTTTTTCTAAGTATATATTTTTTTATTTTTTAAAAGTATTATTAGTTGTTAACAAAAAAATTACAAAAAAATATATACTCAACGAAAAATTACCAAATTTTAAGGATAATAATATCTCTTTTTTTAATCGTGCTTGCAAAAAATTGTATCAAAATTCAATCTCTAATGTATTTTTTAAAAAATATATATTTAATGTTAGATAATCTTGCAAAAAAATTAACATTAAATATGTATTTCTTAAAAAATATATTTAGAGATTGAATTTTGATGCAATTTTTTGCAAGCATGATTAGAAAAATAAAATATTATTATTTTTAAAATTTGATAATTTTTTATTAAGTATATATTGTTTTGTGATTTTTTAAAAGTATTATTGATTGTTAATAAAAAAAATTATAAAAAAATATATACTTGACGAAAAATTATCAATTTTTAGGTATAATAATATCTTATTTTTATAATCATACTTGCAAAAAGTTGTATCAAAATTCAATTTCTAAGGTATTTTTTAAAAATATATATTTACTGTTGGGTATTGTTGTTATGTTTTTAAATTATTTGAAGACATTTTTGTCGATAATAAAATTTGAGTATGTTTTTTTCGGCGTTTAAATAATTCGAGGGCATATTTGGTGGTTAACCCAACTCTATAAGTACAATAAACATGTAAAATCAATAGAAATAATTCAGACATATTAAACACTAAATATATTAAAAATTAAACACATTAAAATCCAAACATACTAAATACTAAAGACATTAAAATCTAAACATATTAAAAGACATATATATTTTAAATTTTTTTTAATTAATATATGGTCAGATTCACGGATTGGTTTGAGTTCTGCACCCCAAAACCATTATTCAGACCAATTACTAGAAAGAGTCATTGGTTTAGTTCGAATCGAATCCGATTATTCTCCATTGGTTTCAAAATCAATTTAATCAGCTCTGTTCGAATTCAAACGGATAATCAAGTACCCATTACCTGTGTTTACCCTGCATAATCTCCTATTTAATTATGTAAAGGACCAATATATATGTGTGGGTGTGTTTTTTTTTATACGTACTGATCATTTATAATCACTTAATAATCATATATATGCTTTTTGTGTAAATTTTTTAAATTAAAAAAACAATTAATTAACTTTTTATATAATTTTCTTAGATTTGATAATGCATATAATTTAAATTCTTCTTACATATGAGCATATATAGGCTCGTCCACAAAAGACAATGAAGCATCAAGGTAAATGATGTCACTGTGATTTATATTTATTAAAATTGAGACAATTTTGTTTGAGCATTTAAAGTCTCATCATAGATTGCATTTTATTATTTATAAAATTGGTGTGCTATATGTAAGATAACCACATTTTACTTTATTATTTTTTAATATGAATTATTAATAAATTGCCGATTTAATTTATTCCTAAAATTTATTGTCAGAAAATGAATAACTGAATCCTCTCTTAATTCGATGCCTCCCGTTATATTATTTTCACGTTATTTTTAAATATTATACCAATTTCACACACGTTTTATATTTTTTGACATATACTCTAATATATACTTTAATAACGATGTTACATGATGAATAAATATTATTATTTTATATTAATATTTGATTAATAATAATTTACACATAAAAAATACATAATATATATATTTATATTTATTAAAATTTAATAATTTATACATATAAATTAATATAATTTATATTTATATTTATTAAATTTTATATATTAATAAAATTTATTTATTAAAAATAATTTAATATTTATGCTAATTAAATACTAGCCAAAATTATTAAAATCTACCGGCCTTTAAAATTTTTTGAGGTGATTAGAAATGTTAAACTCTAACTAGTTAGGAGGTGATTTGTCATGTCCTCCCAATAGCACAACTATCATTCTCATGATCTCATCTCTATCGCTCCCACCGACCTCTTCCACCTCCTTCTTCTTACAATTCACTCCCTCCCTCCAAAAAGATAAAACAACGTGTTAACAATTTATTTTTATATTATTATAATATTGGTTGAATGTTAATAATCAATAATTTTTCAATTTTGTTAGGTAGAAATAATTTTTGTAAACAATACGAACAATGAATTTTAAAATTAACTAAATAAAGTAAAAAAATATTCTACTCCTAAATTACTTCCTAAATTCTAATATTAGAATAATCATTTGTACATCTAGTGAATTGAACATTTAACCATTGTTAACTGTGCATAAATAAATCGAATTAAAATAAATAACTATCTAATTAAGAATAATCAACATAATCACCTGTATACCAATATCCAGCATATCTATTGTTCACATTATTTAATATTCTCATTGTCTCCCTGTACTTTTTTTTTAAAATTTATTAGTCGTATAACATTTTTTTTTGTTTGCACTAGAATATCCATAAGGCCGAAAGTCCAATGACTAATTCCTCAAGTACTGCAAAGACAAAGTGGACGACGCTCCCAAGATTAATTGTATAACATTACTAAAAGAAGAAAAAAAGAAACTAATTTGTTGCACCACCACTAAAAGAAAACACCAAACCCAAACCAACTCCCAACCCCGAAAAAAAAAAAAAAAAAAAAAAAAACCCTAATACAACCGGAATATCACCTTCTTTGCCATTTACCAAGTCTATTTTTTTTCACTCATCTCGTTATCTGTGATGAAAGATTAGAAACAGGATGTACCATTTTTTTTCTTTCGTGAAAGATCGTTCCACTAGTAAATGGATAGAGACCAAATGAATGTTGACTCTAAATTATTATATGTATGATTAACGGGAGGCCCAAATAATTGTTCTGCCTCTGCTGCTTTATGGTTTGTAGTCCAATTGAAAAGACACCAACAGCTCAAGTACACGGTGTTTGTGTCTCTTTTTATTTATTTTTTGCTTTTTAAGAATCATGTCTTCCAATTTGATCACATTGTTTCCAGTTAAGTAGTGCAATGCACCTAAATAAATCATAGTCTAATCATTCTTACTTTTTCTGTAATTAATCTGAGTTAATCCCTTTGATGAGTTTCTAATAATCTTTTTCAATTTTATGTAGTACACATTGGACTTGTCATTTCTTGCTCCCCCTTTTTAAACCGTGTTTCATTTGCATATTGTCCCTCCCACGTTCAACTAGGTACCATAGGATGTGACTATGTGTGTCCGTAACCAGAGACAAATTAAAGGAAGATAAAACCTGAGATATTTATCAATAAAAGATAGAGATATTAGATTCTTTTTTTCCCTTTTTGAAATGTCTATCATACTATTAAGATTTAAGACAATGCATTTTAACTGATATTTTTAATTAATAATCTAATATTTTTAGTCCAGTAATTTAATACCAATTTTTCGTCAATACTTTTAAATATTACTGTTTAACCATTGGCCATAATATTATTCTTTATAGACGTACACTAAAATTAATCATTGATATAGCATATATATTAAAATACAAAAATTACATTAAAAATAAATTAAATTATATTTATATTTATATATAAATATATAATAACTGATTTAGTGGTTAAATTTTAATAAATACATAGCATTTTTTATATTTATATCTTTGAGATGACACTAATCATTAGTCAACCAGAATTAATTTATATAGTTATTATATTATTAGCAGGCATGATTCATTATTTCATTTTTGTTAAATATATGCAATAATAACAAATGTGAAATTAATCAATATAATAAATATTTTATACTCTAAAATTTAATAATTTATTTTTTAAAGTAAATACCTATTTCAATTCTTAACAAGTTTTTTGAAGAATCACGAGGTTTTTAGTAAAAAAAATATTTTCGACTCTTGATATTAACTCTATGAGATTAGTTAGCTCTTTTGTCAATGATCTTTCTCTAGAGTTATCGGAGCACAATTACATAACATACTAAATTGTTAATCTGTCAGCTATATGAGACTAGTTGTCATTTTTTCAGCCGAAAATTTCATTATCTTTTAAAATAATTGTTAGAAATCATTTAAAAGTTTTTTTTTTCTATTTTTTATTATCTTATTTTGTATATATTGTCTAAATTTATTGTGTACGAATTGAAAAATATTGGTAAATTTTTTTTACTTATTAAAATTAAATAAAAGATACACATATTAATAAGAATGGCATTACTACTTGTTATTATCAATTTTATCTATTTATTATTAATTATTTTAAAATATTGAATTTTAAATTTTAATATTATATCCACTTGATTAGTTGACGTAGTATTATTTTTGCTAACATATAATAATTCCATGTTCCTTGTTGGTTTGGGCCAAATATATTAGAATACTGACCATTCCCTTAGAATTGGAAAAATTATGAAAATTGAGCAAATAGTTTACCATAAGTCGTTCTAAGGATTAAATTAGAATAGTAATATATAAATATTCTTATTTTATTATATCTATTTTGGATAAAATATTATTTTAACTTTTTTATTATCTATTATAAAATATATATATATATATATATATATATATATATATATATATATATATAATTCAAATCAATAGTTACTAATAAATGAATTTATATAAATTATTATGTTTAATTTATATTGAGAACAACTAAGATTTAATATAATTTTAATAATATAATATTTTAACAATTTTTTAAACAATAATAAAAAGACTAAAAAATATTTTTTCTATTTAATTTTTATAAATAAAATAATTTTTAAAAATTATTAATATTTTCTAGTTCTTACGTAACAAATTTAATCAATATATATAAAAAAGATGATAAAAAAAATCTCAAACGACAACTTTTAATAATTATCCCGAAAAATAACAAGGTCTTTAGTAAAATAATTTTGTCAATCCAAACTAATATTTAATAGATAGATCAGTTATTCAACGTACCACGTAGTTATATTTTACTAATTCTAAAAAAAATTATTGACAAAAAGACTAATTAATCTCATAAAATTAAATATTAAGGACTGAAAAGATTTTTTTTGTTAGTAATTTTGTTGTCTTTTAGGATAATTATTAAGGATTATTTAGGATTATTTTTTTTATTATTGATCTTTTTTTAATCATGTTAAATTTATATCAAATCAATCACTATATAAAATACACATTAAAATATAAAATATATATTAAAAATAAATTAATTAAACTACATATATAATTATAATTACATACAAATATATAATAATTAATTTAGTAGCAGTAGGTAATTTTTAGTGTACACATGTATTTTTTTATACTTATAATAACATAAATAGAGAGACACTTAAAAGAAGCAAACAAACAAAAAAGGATACAAATTAAAGTCCAAGGAACTAATTAAGAAGTAGAGCAATCCTGCTAAATACTACTCTCAAACTCCTTCTAAGGTGACGGAAGTTCGACTTGATGAGAATGAGACTTCATCGTCATCTTTGTCATGATGTCCGGCCGTCACTATATTTACATCTCTCAAGATCAAACAGAGTTTAACATACTATTTCCAAGCCATGATACCCCTAATTTTAAGTACCAATGGATCAACAAAATCATAACTATCTTGAAAATTATTAACATGATTAAAAGTCTTCGTACAATCCGTTTCACAGATAATTTTTTTTATGTCCCAAATTCCAAGCTAGGAGATATCCTCTCCAAATAACAAATAACTTCTCTTGCAAAATATTATTACTCTCAATCGTTCTCAAACAGCTACATTATCAATTTCCATTCCAGTCTCTATTAACACAAGTAAAATCAACACGATTACCAATTTTAGAATAATTAGCATCACAGTTGACCTTAAAAGTACCCACTAATGATGAACTCTAAGAGTCACTAATTGTGGAAGAGATAGACACTCGTTATAATTTAAAAATATTCTTAAGCTCATTTTTTGAGGCTAAAGATATAGTGTGTGTTTGGATTACAGTTTGTAAATCGGAGTTTGCATAAAATTGATTTTGCAAAATTGATTTTGATGAAAAGTAAGTTTGTGTTAACGTGATTTATGATTGGCAATCTTTATATCAAAATTGATTATAGTAAAATAAATGTTGTTTGGATTATACTACTCAAAATTACTTTTAGATGAAAAATTACCAAAAGAGACATCAATTTAAATAATTTTTTTTATATACATGCAAAATCAAAACGCTAACAAAAATAATATAAAAAATATTTATCATATAAATAAAATAAATACAATAAAAAGTAAAAATATGAAAAAGAGTACTATAAATTTTATAATATTAAACAAAAAAAAATATTCTATAATTTTTTTAGTACGGTCAGTGCTCTTTAATTTAGTATTATTTTGGACTATAATCCATTTCCTTTATTGTATCAACTATTTTTCATTATCTATGACTCTATTGTTACTTATAATTAGTTTTTATTTATTTTGTCTTTTTTATAAGATCATAATTTATATTATAAAATTTTGATAATAAATGTAGTATACAATAATTACAATTACAAATTTTATAAAATCAGAATAAGAAATAAAAAAATTAATACAAAACAAAAATAGAGTACATCAAAGAATAAAAAAAATTGATATAGATAAGAAATAATAAAAATGTCATAAAACCAACAACATATATCATATGAACAAAAAAAATACAATAAAAGGTAAATAAAATTCATATGAATAAAATTAAATAAAAAAATAAAAAAATTTCATACACAACATAAATACAATGCAGTAAAGGAAGATAGAGAAAAAAAAAATCATATGAACAAATAATAATAAAAATATCATAAAATTAACAAAATATCTAAAAATTAGAACATAATAAAAAAATCAACAACATTTATCAATTAATAAAAAAAATACAATAAAATAAATAAAAATCACATGAATAAAGTCAAACAAAAATAAAAAAATTTCATAAAAAATATACATATAAAAAATAATATAGTAAATGATAAAAAAAACTCATAAAAATATAACATGAGAAATTAGAATACTACACAAATAATATAAAAATATTTATCCTATAAATATAAAATACAATAAAAATATAAAAATTAAAATATGAAAGTGAGTACTAAAAATAATAAAAAAAATTAAAATATTCACTTTGCTAGTGATTGAAACAAATTTGAACCATTTTGATGAAAAAAAAATTGGAACTAAGAACAAGTTGGAAGAACTATAGAGAACTGTGAATGGTAATAGTTACTAGTATCCTTTGTATAGAAGAAAATGAAGGATAAGATTGGTAAAAAAGAAATAAAATTTCCACCTAATTTTCTAAGATAATCAGCCACCATGAACGTGAAACGCAGAAGCTACAAATTTTAGCTTCTTCTGAACGTACGTTTAAACACAGAATCACTTCTGTGTTCAGAAGAATAAAAGTTTGCCAAACATAAAAGTGAAACTTTTAAGAGAGTCAAACGTGCTTCTTTCCTCCTCAACGCGTTTACCAAACACACCAATAATAGTCACATTATATGGAGCCCAAAAATCCTGAGATTAAAGATTTCGTTATTTTTTATTGCCAAATCCACTAAAAAATTCAGAGAAAATTTTGAAATGATGCTCTCTACTATAAAGCAAAAATCAATCCTTCAAATTCATATGTTGACAAGAAATTTTCAAATTCTTTCAGACTAGCTAAATTTTCGGACAATCTAAAATGTAATAAAAAAATCAGTTTCTGACTAAAAAGGTATTTAAGATAACTATTCGAAATCCACATGCCTCTCCTGAAACAAAAAATAATAGTAAATAAAACTTTCTTAAAATAAAACCAAACCAAAAATTTGATTTTTTTTACAACAAATTAATACCAAAATCAATTTTTCTGTTCCTCCCAATCAAACATCTTTTTATAGAATCACAAATAACCACTATAAAAATTATAAATCTTTGACACTGTCCTGGACTAAAACAAATCTACTACAGAACCTGTTTGTATTTATTTAATGTTCACTCTTCATCCTTACTACACACGTCTTCTATTAAATAAATTAACAAAATATTTTGTTATTTTAAAAGTTTGAATATAAAATCATTCATAATGGGCACAAAGTACTTATTTATTGGTTAATATTATATTAACTATTATTTTACACATATTTAATAAATAAAAAATATATTAATAAACACTTTAAATAATAAATAAAAGGTGATATTGACTAATGGTCAACAACAATAATTAGAGGCCCAAAAAGTAAATAAATAAATCAATAAATAGACAGAGATAAAGTGAAATCTTGTGATGGCTTACAAGATTGATATTAATCATGTGCTTTTCTTTTTTTTTTTCTTTCTTTTTTTTTTTCTTTTTTTCTTTCAATTGGTGACTCCATATAATAGTTGGATTTTTCGAAGTTACACGACGTGCCTCATAATTTTTTAGAGCCAGATTCCCGTTTTCTTTGCTTTTTGTTTTGACCCCATATATCTTCTAAAATAGTGATACTTACCCACAATATTTATGTTTTGACCCCGTAAGTTGTTTAAAACAGAATTTCCGGATCAAACTATTCTAAAGTTAAAGAAAAATACAGTAAGAAAATGAATATTTAATTTCTCTTGAATCAAAATAATGTGACTCACACGTGAAGCTGATTGTATAGAACACAATTCATTATTGTTTAGTCTTAGCATTTTTCTCTCCCCAAATGTATTTTGCTTCATTTTAGCCATGAAAACCAAGACTTGGAGGAACTAGTGTGGTTCAAGTAATATATTATGATCTTGTACGTGCATGTTGCTCAAATCTTGAGCTACATATGGATAATTATTTAATTAAAATACATTAAATAAATTTGATAATAATAATATGGATTAAATACTTTTTTATTTTTAACGTTTTGGGTTAAAATTAAAATTGTCCAAAACTTTTTTTTATTAAAATATTCTCAACGTTAGAAATTATTTTAAAATTATTTTTTTCACATAAAATATTAATTACATTGACAATTTTATTCCTAATAATACATGTATCATCTTTTACCTACTAACTACCCATCATCATCTGTTCATCACCATTATTATCACCATTACTATCCCCATCTCTCTATCTTCCTTCCATTTTCAGAGCTCGCTGCCATCACTAGGGTCTATTGATTCCATCACACTCGTTGTTGTCACTGGGAAGCTTCTGTGGCAGTTTTAATAGCATCGTATTGAAGAAAGTTGAATCTTGGATCCAAACCCTCTCTCTCTCTCTCTCTCTCTCTCTCTCTCTCTCTCTCTCTCTCTCTCTCTCTCTCTCTCTCTCTCTCTCTCTCTCTCTCTCTCTCTCTCTCTATATATATATATATATATATATATATATATATATATATATATATTGCTTCTCTCTGTCCTGCTTCTTAAAAAATGGCAGTGATGACGACAGCTACACTAATTCACTCAGATTTCTTAAAAAAATTCTCAATAATCTTCCAAGAGAAATTTTCTCATTACCTCAGCTTCAAGTTGGATCTTCTGTGCAACACCTAAAATAAAAATTCTAGAAAATAAGCTTCCTTTAGGATCAACATGCAATCTAAAAAAGGTGTCACTGAATAAAAAAAAAAAGAAAATAAAAAATTGCAGTTATGGGATTGTTGATTCTACATTGATTGAGTTATGGGAAGGGGAAAGAAAATAAGAACAGAGAACTCATGGCAGTGAAGGCGTGGCTGAGTTGGGTCACGAGAGCGACAGAGGAAAGGTTGAGAAAAGTGACAGTGACTATTACGGGAGTGCCATCTTCAAAACTTTGGTGTCTCCTCCACAGTTTCAAAACCACACTGCAACTACAAATTTCACCATTCTCAGTATCATAACATTTTGCTTCTTATGTGGATCTGTCACTGTCTTCTTCATTTTTCTCTTCGCTTCTATTGTTGTTGTTGTTACGGTAGTGATGATTGTGGATCGTGAGAGAATGCTAATTGAGGGTGGCGGTGTATGACATGTGACAATAGGTGAAGGTGGAAGTGGTGTGGAATCAGCGGTAGGTGATATTTATCTGAAGAAGATGATGATGGAGGTATAGTGGTGGTGGTGGTGGTGGTGAAGAATGGTGTTTGAGTTGAGAGAGAATGACCAGAAAAGGAAGAACAATGAATTAGGCTGAGAATATTTTTCTTTAAAAAGATTATAATTGTTAGAAGGATAAAAAATTCATAAATTAATGATTTTTATGAAAAGTATGATTTTAAAATGATTTCCAACGTTGAGGATTGTTCATACCCTGGCCCAAACACTATGGTCCAGGTCCAAACACACTAAAGGACCCAATCCAAAGATTGGCCCTCACCACCCACCGACCTTCTCAGAAGAGGTCGGATTCAACACAGACTCCTCCTCAAAGAAGTCGGGCTCGAAGGATATATGGCAGATAACACTTATTCAAATAAGTAACTTCCCCTAAAATCTCTCCACCCACTTCCAGGAGCCATATCCCAACTATCCTAAGATAAAAGGACGGTTATCCACCTTAAAAGGTGGAACTACTCCAACGGTGGTTGTTAGATCACCACTATAAATACACTGACACTCCTCAAGTATCACTAAGTTTCAATACTCTCTAAACCTACTTACCCCTTTGCTAACTTAGGCATCGGAGTGTCTTTGCAGGTACCACCCCCCATTCCTTCACATACACAAGTCGGATGGCGGCTCCCAGACGCCAACCAAGTCAGAGTCCTCCTCTTTTTCTCACATTTGGGCCAATCCTTCAAGCCCAATCCACCAAACTAAGGTTACCTATGTAACATTCTGAGGACCTGGAGATTAACCCATGATGGTGGATGACTTCAACGTGGATGGAAACACAGCATTCATTCTGAACAAGAGAATCAAGATGCTGATAACAACGACAGAGCCATAGTCACTCACCAAGGGGTGACTAATCAGCACAAAGAAGGCACCTCAGGGGTAAAGGACCCAAAGGAAAACTCCTTTGAGGGACACAAATCCGACAAAGAAGGACAACCCCATGCAACTGATTTCATGGGATTGTTCCATGGCCACCAGGGACGGCTGGAACAACTGGAGCAAGAACTAGAACGACAGCGAGAGGCGGAGAGAAACCTGAGGAAGGAGGTTGAGCGAAGAAAAGAGCTTGAAGAAAAGCTCTCAAGATTAGAGTCCGCTCACCGAGGTCGGAACTCACGCAGTGACCGAGAAGATTCTCCCTTGGGAGGGGAGGACCCTTTCAGTGAGGATATAATGAGGGCAAAAGTTCCAAGGAACTTCAAAAGTCCCGATATGGACCTATACGACGGGACTACTGACCTAAAGCATCACCTAAGTAACTTTAAAAGTCGGATGTACCTAGCCGATGCTTCTGATGCAACGCGCTGCAAGGCCTTTCCGACGACCTTGACAAAAGCAGCGATGAAATGGTTCGATAGTCTCCCCCCAAAGTCGGTCACCAGTTTCGACGACCTCTTGCGTAAATTCCTTATGCGATTTTTGATTCAGAAGGATAAAGTAAAACACGCACCAAGCCTTCTGGAAGTAAAACAGGAGGTCGGGGAACCTCTGAGGGACTACATGGAAAGGTTCAATAAAGCGTATTTAGAAATTCAAGACCTACCCACCGAGGCAATGATCATGGGCCTAGTAAATGGACTGCGAGAAGGCCCATTCTCCCAGTCCATCTCGAAAAGGCATCCAACTTCTTTAAGTGATGTACAGGAAAGAGCTGAGAAGTACATCAACATGGAAGAAAATGCCAGGTTGCGAGAACCTATTTGGCGACCTGGGCACTCTCACTCAGCAAAAGAGAATGAGAGAGAGCCCAAGAAAAAAAAGAAGTCAGCCCTGAAAGGCCCAGAAGATATCACTCTTATTCTCATCTACGAGTCTCCCTAGTTGACGTATACAGAAAAATTTGTCATACTGAAAGGCTACATCCCCCTAGGTCCATCAAGAACAAGAAAGGGGGAAGTCGTAGCGAATATTGTGAGTACCATAAGCTGTATGGTCACTCAACAAATGAGTGTTATGACCTGAAAAATGTGATAGAAAAACTGGCCAGAGAAGGTCGGCTTGACAGATATCTCATGGAAAGGTCAGACTACCATGGTAAGAGAAAGCGAGATGAGGAGGATCGAAGAGATCCACCACCACAAATCCCAGAAAGACATATACATATGATCTCAAGGGGATTCGCTGGAGGCGGTCTCACAAAGTCATCTCGTAAGAGACATCTGAAGGAAGTCTACTAGGGCGGGAGCAAAGTCCCCGACCTTCCAACTATCTCTTTTACTAAAGAAGATGGGCAAGGCATAGTTTCCGGACATGATGATCCGGTAGTGATCACTATGATCCTTACCAACGCCTATCTACACAGAACCCTGGTAGATCAGGGAAGCTCGGCCGACATCCTGTTCAAACCAGCATTTGATAAGCTGGGGTTGGATGAGAAAGAATTAAGAGCTTACCCTGATACCCTATACGGGCTGGGGGACACACCAATAAAGCCACTAGGATTCATACCCCTACACACCACCTTTGGAAAGGGGATGAAATCTAAAACTCTAAGTATCGACTTCATAGTCATCGATGTGGGTTTGGCCTATAATGCTTTAATAGGCAGAACAACCCTAAATCGGCTTGGAGCGGTGGTATCTACCCCCCACCTTTGTATGAAGTTTCCAACACCAAAGGGAATCGTAGCCATTAGGGGAGACCAGAAACTGGTGAGAAAATGCTACAATGAAAGCCTAAACCTGAGAAAAAAGAGTAAAGAGGTTCACACCATTGAGCTCGGAGGAGTTCGAGCTAAAGAAGAGTTACGACCACAGCCCGGGGGAAAGACTGACGAGGTACAGGTAGGGGAGGAGGAAGGAAAGAATACCAATATAGGAGCCAACTTGGAAGAAGGCTTGAAGCAGAAGCTCATAAGGCTCCTACAAGAGAATTCCGACCTCTTCGCCTGGAAAGCCTCTGACATGCCTGGAATAAATCCCGAGCTCATGTCAGACAAGCTGTCAGTATACCTCAGATCCCGACCTATTCAGCAAAGCAGACGAAAGCTCAGACCTGAACGGGCCCAAGTGGTGGAAGAACAACTGCAAGCCCTCTTAGAAGCCGGCTTCATCAGAGAGGTCAAATATCCGGCTTGGCTAGCAAATGTGGTGCTAGTCAAAAAGCAAAACGGCAAGTGGAGGATGTGTGTCGATTACACCGACCTGAACAAAGCGTGTCCGAAAGACCCATATCCACTTCTAAATATTGATACCCTAGTAGACTCCAACTTGGGATATCAATACTTGTCATTCATGGATGCATACTCGGAATACAACCAAATTCCGATGTACAAGCCGGATCAAGAAAAAACATCTTTCATCACGCCTTGAGTGAATTATTGCTACGTGGTTATGTCTTTTGGGTTAAAAAACGCAGGAGCCACGTATCAAAGGCTGATGAATAAGGTGTTCGCACCTCACCTTTGAAGTCTAATGGAAGTATACGTAGACGACATGCTAGTAAAAACCACGGATGAAGCTGACCTCTTGACCGACCTCTCGCAAGTCTTCAACACCATAAGGATGCACGGGATGAGATTGAATCCCACAAAGTGCACCTTCGCGGTGGAGGCTGGAAAATTTTAGGATTTATGTTAACGCAAAGGGGGATTGAAGCTAACCCCGACAAATGCAAAGCAATCCTAGAAATAAAAAGCCCGACTTGCTTAAGAGAGGTCCAGCAATTGAATGGCCGACTTGCAGCTCTCTCCAGGTTCTTGGCAGGATCAGCATTAAGATCCCTACCACTTTTCTCCCTACTTAGAAAAGGATGCCAGTTTGAATGGACTCCTAAATGTGAAGAAGCATTCCAGGAGTTCAAAAGGCTTTTAAGCCAACCTCCGATTCTTACCCGACCTCAAGTTGGGGAAGAACACATCCTGTACTTGTCGGTATCCGACAAGGCTGTAGCATCAGCTCTACTATGGGAAGACGAGGTCGGACAGCGTCCTGTGTACTTCACCAGTAAGGTTCTACCAAGGGTAAGCTTCTACGACGAGGTTGACAACATTCAGGCGCACAAAGAAGAACTCGAATTACTCCCTGAAGTTCGAGAACAAGCCCAGATAGGGGAAGCAACATTGGAACAACGAATGACAAATAGATATAATAAGAAAGTCATTCGAAGAAGCTTCGTCCCAGAAGACTTGGTCTTGATCAGAAATGACATTGGAGTCAACAAGTTGGGGGAAGGAAAGCTTGCTGCTAATTGGAAAGGGCCATACAAAATAAGTGAAGTCTTAGGAAAGGGTTACTACAAGGTAACCGACTTGAACGGTACCGAGCTACCAAGGTCATGGCATGCTTGTAATATGAAGAGGTACTATAGTTAAAAGCGAACTCCACTCCCTGGTGTACTCTTTTTCCCGATTTCATGGTTTTTTCCCAAAAAAAAAAAGGATTTTCCTGAAGGGGGTTTTAACGAGGCATCAAAGTAGATACTAAGGGGCAATAGTTTTTAAAGCCCCTTAGTAGCAAAAGGTACCTTCATCAATAAATAAAGATCTTTTTACAACATCTCTTTGTAAAATTCCATTAGTTATTATTACTATTTTACGAAATGCGCCGACTTAAGCTCGAAAAAGCGTAAAAATCCTATGACCGACCTAAGTGGTCGGCAGGATTAAACGACGAGGTACAAGTCGGTGTAAAGAGGTTACACGGACGATCATGATAACTCGGAATTCCAAAACTCTGAAACAACTACCTAGTCGAAGGATCCGAGAAAATAGAAATGCATCACAAGAATAACCTAAGTAAGTTCAATAAATGAAAAATTGAACACAAAAGGAATACAAAAAAAAAAGAAATAAGGAAATTTATCAAAAACAAAGGCGGAAACTGTCCCAAGTCTTTGAAAAAACCCAGTAACTTAGACAAAGAATAGTCTGCAGAGATAAAAAAGTCTTTTCCAAAAAAAGATCAAAAGGGTTTTCCATAAAAACCTAAAGGAATCACGACAAAAGCATGCACACGCAAGGTATACCCAAAAAAGCCCTTTTCCAAAAAGGGCCAATTAAAATAACGTTATTTTTTTGTTAATGGCCAGAAGGCTAGAAGAGTCAACAACAAAACCACAACAATGATAAAAAATAAATTATTCAAAAAGGGGCCCACAAGCCGGGCCCCAAATAGCTGAAATTAATTAATGGGAAGAAAGATTAGAATCACCAGTAACGAAACATCCTCGTCAGCAACGGGAGTCGGAGTTTCTTCAGACGTGGGAAGAGACCCCTCTTGTCGTTCCTCACGAAGAGGAGACTCAATAAGCTTTTGTCCCTGGGTCTTCAGCTCGGAGTCCGTCTCAGGTCAGGAGGCTGAAACGATAGCTCCTTTATAACAATCTTATCAGGATCCAGAGGAGAAAGGTCCAGGTCAGGAGCAATAACTCTAACCTGCTCCTTAAAAATCCTTCAGGCCTCCTCCAAGTTCTCTGCCACGGAGTCCTCCAAATCCTGATAAGCCTCCCGACCTTTCTCCAGCTCCCGTTGAAGGTTAATATTATCAGTGAAAACCCTGACATAATTATGCTCTGCCTTCTCCGTCAGGCCCTTTGCCATGGCACACTGGGCCATCAACTTCTTCTCCCTCTCCTGAAGTCGGGACCTCTCCTCCTTCAACCAAGTAACTTCCCCCTGGAGCCGCTTCTCCTCCTCTTGATAGAGGACAATCCTCCCCTCCAATTCTTCAACCTTTTGGGTAGAGCCCAAAGAGCTGAGGGGAGTCTTGTTCAGAATATCAAAGAGTTTTGTACAAACCCCAACAGCCCGAACACTCCCCCGAACCACAATTAGAAGATGGTTTCGAAGGGAGACATCATCCATACTAATTTGATCATGGGAAAAGATGTGATTCCGAACGAACTGGGGACCATCAAAATTGGCATCCCCTGAAGGAGAAGAGCTAGACTCCGAGGTCTTACGCTTCTTCTTCTCAGGTTCGGGGGAAGGTCGGACTGGGGGGATGGGGGGAGGTAGAGAAGAAGCAGAGGCAGAAGTTACCATAATGGGACGAGAGGAGGTCCTCAAATCACGAGGGGGAGGAGGAGCGCTAGCAGTCCTCGCAGCGTCAGCTCAGGCACCTGCCTTCTTCTTAGCCTCCTGAACCTTCTGATAAGCGGTGCTGGACCCACTCTTTACCATTTCTGAAAAAAATGAAGCAAACAATTATGTCAACAAGTCGAAAAAATAACAAATCAGAATCTTCAGAAATAACTACAAAAGTGCAGAAACGACTACAAAATAAAAGACTACCTAGCTGGGTCTGTACGAAAGTAGGAGAACCTAAAAGGAACTTCTTCATGTCCAAATTAGGGGCTCTTCCCCAAACTTCTCGGAAGAACCCCACCACAGCCTCCTCAACCTCGTCCAAATCCTCCAATCTATATTTTTCCACAGGGGAAGCCTCTAACCAGTAAAGAGGAAAACGAGGGTTGTAGTTTTCATCAAGGAAAAAGGGATGATGTCCCTCTACGACTTGATTTTTGAAGAAAAAATTTTTGAAGTCATGGAAGGGTCGTCAAAGATAGAGAAAACTTTTCGACCTTGAATGGTCCGGAAAGATATCCACTGCTGCTTGTTATTCTGCCCACTAAAGGGCTTGGTCATATATAAAAGGTAAAAAAAAGATCTTTAAAGAGGTCGGGAAATATAGCTCTCGACTAACAAGCTGGTAAATTTTCATGAAACCCCAAGAGTTTGGGTGAAGTTGGGGGGAGCAACTCGGCAATGATACAACACACTTATCTCAAAGTCGGAGAAAGGCAGAAGGAACCCCAAGCGGGTAAAAAGAGAAAAAATGGGGATCAGAATCAGAGATCCTCCCAAAACAAACCCGGTCTTCAAGACCCGGGGCCACCAACTCATACTTTGGCTCATCGGCCTTATCACTACAAATTCTATGGTGGATAGGAAGGACGGTAAGATAGTCAGTGTCTACTTGGGAATGTTCCTCCAAAACGGTATCATTTACCCATTGTAAAAGGGACTCAAGGGAAGACATCTTTTCTAGTAAAAAGAAGTGGCAGAAAAAGTAACGGGACCTACAAAGAAAAATGGAAAAAGATCAAAACACAAGGCCTCTAAAAGACGAAACAGCCTCTCTCAAGAACCAAAAAACAGAATCACTAGACCAATGAAACTCGGAAAAGAAACCAAGAATCACGAACAGCATGTAAACCTCCTCTAAATATATAAAGTAAAGTGCCAACATAAATGATAAGAGAGGAGAAGAAAAGGACTAAGCTTTGTTTGAAAGAGGAGCAAAAATAGCAGTAGCAAAGCACTCCAAGAAGGAAGGCTAAAGATTTTTCTCTTTGGAAGAATAAGAATTGTAGGCAAGAAGTTTCAGAAGACGAAGGAAAATAGAGAAAAGAGAGGGAAAGGTATTTATAAACACGCCAGGGGCATAAAGGTAAATTGACACGTTCATTAAAGAAACGCGCCGTTACCAATATAACTGCTCCCACGTGTAAATACGAAAGCCCCAACAGACACGACGTTTGATTAAGACACGACGGTTGAGAAATTCAAATCA
Source organism: Arachis hypogaea (assembly GCF_003086295.3). Classification (NCBI taxonomy): domain Eukaryota; kingdom Viridiplantae; phylum Streptophyta; class Magnoliopsida; order Fabales; family Fabaceae; genus Arachis; species Arachis hypogaea. The sequence goes on along the minus strand of NC_092055.1, from coordinate 125,559,782 downwards.
CGTCGGTTTCGAAATCACGTCGGCTACAAGCCCGAGTTCAAATACTCGAATCAAACTCATAAATAAAAGAGATCAAACTCGAGTAGGGCACCGTTCATACCCTGGCCCAAATACTATGGCCCATGTCCAAACACACTAAAGGGCCCAATCCAAAGATTGGCCCTCACTACCCATCGACCTTCTCAGAAGAGGTCGAATTCAACACAGACTCCTCCTCAAAGAAGTCAGGCTCGAAGGATAGCTGGCAGATAACACTTATTCAAATAAGTAACTGCCCCTAAAATCTCTCCACCCACTTCTAAGAGCCATATCCCAACTATCCTAAGATAAAGGGACGGTTATCCACCTTAAAAGGTGGAACTACTCCAACAGTGGTTATTGGATCACCACTATAAATACACTGACACTCCTCATGTATCACTAAGTTTCAATACTCTCTAAACCTGCTTATCCCTTTGCTAACTTAGGCATCGGAGTGTCTTTGCAGGTACCACCCCCCATTCCTTCACATACACAAGTCGGACAGCGACTCCCAAACGCCAACCAAGTCGGAGTCCTCCTCCTTTCTCACATTTGGGCCAATCCTTCCAACCCAATCCACCAAACTCAGGTTACCTACGTAACAAAGATAAAACTAATTAAAAAAGGGTTGGGAACGATTTTTATTTTGACCTAAAACATTAAGAATAAAAAAAGTATTCAAGCCTAATAATATGAATTGAAGTAGTAATGAACTAAATTTTTTTTATGAAAATTATAATTGTGGAGTGTAATTAAAATATGAATTTAATTTTTATATACTGTCAAAATAAAAATTTTATATAGATAATTAATTAATTAGTTATGTATTTTCACGTCAACAAAAATAATTAATTTTTAAATTCATTAATACAAAAGTCATCTAAATACATAAATCTATTTAAATAATCTACATCAAAATTTAACTCTTAAAAATATATTCTCTAAAGTCACTATAGAGTAATAATTAAAAATAAATTGGTGTCTAATTTTTATTCTAACGTATCTTTTATAATAAATTCTAAATTTTTAAAAATTATTTATTTTATATTTTTTAATTTAAATATTATTTTTTATTTTTTTTAATAATATAATAACTATTTTTTACACAGCATAGAAATAAATGGCAATAGACTCTACAGTGGAAAACCTGGTACAGGCACATATCTCGAGTTAAGTTAATCCTATGGTCAAGAAGAGAAGGGTGCACGTCAGGCGCATCACTGCACAAACGTTACCCATAAAATGTACTTCCCGACAATAAATATTTGCAAATAAAGATAGATGAGTTATTTTACTTTGTAGTACTAATCTCTGACTGTGTTGTTATACAAATCTAAGAAAGGGTCTCAAGAGGACATGAAAAAGCAGTTATTCCTTCAATCTGCAACAGGTTGCAAATTGTATCTATCATTCTATGCACAGCTTATCTTTCGTAGTAGAAAAGTGAGAAAAAAAAAATAAAATAAAATAAAATGCGGTGAGCGTGGATCGAACACGCGACCTTCAGATCTTCAGTCTGACGCTCTCCCAACTGAGCTATCCCCGCAATTGATAATTATATTATGGAAAAAGGATGATTTCACTTATAGTCTCATACTCTGTCGTGTTGATTTTTTTTATTAACATTATTAAAAGGTGAATATTTACATACAGTTATCTTTATATAATACTAATAATTGAGTCAATAGATAAAATATATCAAATTATTTAATAGTTTTCAACTAACAACTTCACATGAACATAATTACATATGAGTTTCCACCATATTAAAAAAGTGGAAAACTCACGTACAAATGTCTTTATATGAAGTTAATAGTCAAAAATCATTAGATAATTTAGTTAACTCTGTCAAATTATTTAACAATTTTTTATTATTAACTTTACATGAAAACAACTGGACGTGAGTCTCTTCTTATTAAAAAACTATTATTTTTCTATACCAACAAATTCATTGAGTTAACGAAATTAAGCGTTACATTATTATTTTACTAGCAAATTGTAGTGTTGGTCGTTGTCTTTTAAATATTTATAAAATAACATATAGGTGTACAAAAATATTATATATAGTTGTACACATAAAAAATCAATTATCAAATCAGCTATCATATATTTATGTATAAATATATATGTGGTTTAACTCATTTTCAATTTGTATTTTGCATTTGAGTAAAATATTGCTTGTCTCTAACATTTTGGTTAAATTCTGATTTCGTCTCTAACATTTGAAACGTACTATTTTTAACCAAAACGTTTTATTTTATCCTATTTTAGTCCTCTAGTTGAAATAAATTTTTTTTTTCAAAATTATCATTTTCTCCTACATTATTATCACTTTCCCTGTTAACTCACTACTACAACAACTATAATCACTACAATTGCGATGTTTGTTGCTAACTAGGAAAAAAAATCATAATGGAGAAAAAAGTATTTTTTGAAAAAAAAATTTTAATTTTAACCAAATAACTAAAATAGGACGAAATAAAATGTTTGAGATAAAAATTAGACGCTTCAAAGTTCAAATTTTAAGACAAAATTAGGACTTAGCTCAAATATTTGGAACTAAAACAATATTTTATCTTTTATATTTTAACATTTACTTTTTACAAATAACTGATTAAGTGGCTGATTTTTGTATCTACTTAATATCTTTACACCTATCATAGTTATAAAAATATTTTAAGTGTAGATACTTGTTGAAATTATAATTGTGAAAAAAAATATTTCGACGGTTGAAGGGAGTAGAATTTTGGTATAATGAAACATTTTTTTGGTTAATCTTTTATTTTATATTTTTATTGAGACATTTTCTTTTTTAACATTCAAAACACAAGGACAATAGTTCCTTTAACTTTTTTTTTTTTTTTTGTGTATATGTAATCTTGGGCAATAGCTCATTTTATACTTTCTTTTTCTAATATTCAATAACACAAGGACAATAATTACCTTTCTTTTGTTTTGTTTTGGTTTTTGTGTGAGTAATTTTGGACAGCAACTTCTCTTTTTGGAGAATAGCTCATACTTCTTTTTCGATGAAGTTGGACACCAGCAATGTATTTTCCTACTTAAAGCCCAAAATAGCAAAAACAAAATCCATACACAAAATCAAGGGTCAACCTAGTTTTCCATCATGACCCAAAAATCATGTGTTAGCAAAACCAAATCCAATCGGAATCAAAACTAACCTTAATCCTTAAACAAGCATAACTGCAGATGACCCGAAAATTATTTAAAAAAAAAAACATTAGTGCATGACATAGCTTGTAGATATATAGGAAAGCATAGAACTGAACTAAGATAGCTGCTTGAAGCTGAAAATGAGAATATACATAGTTTGAAAAGAAGTAATAAAAATGGGTGTAGTAAAAGGTAAAGATCATATCTACTTTTGAGACAGTAGAATACAACGTTGTCACCCACTAACCCTCAACTGAAGAAAGGCTCAAATTTAATGAATGTGAGATAAGGATAAACAAGATGACTCAAAGTGAAACCTCGCATTCGACCGGAGCGGGACGCTGGATGAAGTTTTGTTCCAAATAATGTTCTTTATCCTACTTTAGGCCCGGTATGTACTTTGAGCAATATAGAAATGCTCATCATAGAATACAATGCTATGATAACTATATTAGCTGGTACCTACATGTTTATCTGTAAGAACGAATACGCAATGCATTGATCAATTTAAAACCAATTCAGGATTGCTATAAACATGAGAAATTGTATGAATTTAGAGCATGAATCATCAGCAGGAGAAATATAGAGTCTACTATTAGTTGCCACCAAGAACAAAAGACAATATCAACTCAAAATCATAGCAACTTGTTCAAGAATGACATACCAGTTCTAGTGCTTGAGCCAATAGTTTCTTAGCTGGGCCATATGGAGAAGAATCTCATCACGACCCTGATTAGTAACACTACTGGTCATGATCCACGGAGGTGCCGTCTCGAAGAAGCCGTGTATCAATTCCTGAAAGTCATTAACATTTTCTTCTGGTCTTTTGCCTCCGTTCTTTTTCTTCTTCCGCTTGTCACATTTGGTGAAGATTATGGTCATTGGGATCTGAAAGGAGAACTGTATTAACTGGGAACCTATTCAATCTGCTTTGTTAACCTTTTACACAGGTGCATAACATAAGCATTTTATTGACTACTCATGTTTCCGTCTGGTGTAGTCGTAGATAAACAACTCTTTTCAATACAACACGTTTGACATGAGTATGAGACTGGGTAATGGTTGGGTGATCGAAGAGAAAAATTTCAATATCTATCTATAACTTGAGTGTGGTAAACTCAGAATATGGCGCTGATTAAGTGATTATCTACATGATGAAGAGATGAGTGCAGTAACTCGTGCCTGTCAACTATGATCATAAGCATACAAAATACTATTTAGAAATATGGAGTTTGTGGCAGCACCTAGACAAAGACAACCCTGACAACTTCATACATTCAAGGTGATGTCCATCGTATAGGATATGCAGGGATTATAGCGGAACATAAAAAAATGTTGGACTTCATATATTCAATGCATTACCTGATTCTGGCCCAACCAACTAGCATACTCGAGATCAATTTGTTTAGCAGGAATGCTGGCATCTATTAGAAGGAAAACTGAAACTAGGGTTGACCGGTTAAGAAAATAGTCCTTGGTGAATTTTTCCCAATCCATTCTAAGCTCCTGCGGTGCAGATGCATACCTGATGACGAGACAGAATTGCTATAAATGCCTTCCAAGTCAACGAGGTAATATTACTCATTGTTCAACATTAATAGTCCAGAAACAGAAATTGAGAATTTCGATTTTCCATAGCTAGAATGGATAACATAGCCTGGAAAAAGGCCCTATAATGAAATTTAAACAATACCATATAAACTTATTTCAAAGCTCATAAAATTTATCTATCAGAAGTTAAATATGATGGCCTTCTACTGCTCCACAGTCTCACATACAACTTTCATAAATAAGATTTTACGGATTGTATTAATGAGTCTTTACATATCAGATATTAGTCTCCATTTTTTCCCATCTTAAGCAAGTAGGAAAGGCGCAATCTTTATATATCGAGTAAGAAAAAAAAAGTACAGCGTAAATGAGTATGTATAGATGGTATAGTAGCAAGCCATACCCATATCCAGGCAAATCAACCAGGTACCAGCTATCATTAATCCGAAAATGGTTAATGCATTGTGTTTTGCCTGCAAAAAGAAAATGAATATAGGCAATTTAATATTGTCAACAAACACAACAAACAAGGAAAAAACTCAATCGCCGATAAAAAAAATTCAGCAAATTTCTCTACTATATTTCACCGATTTGAAATTCCATGAAATGATCAACTTGAACACTCCTATCATGAAGACGAACATGTTAACAAATGGCACACACTCTGGTTAGTTATGACCTTATTGAAGCAACTCAGAATTAGTTTGGTTAGCATTTTCATTTTCTATTTTTTTTTTCACTTTTAGTGTTTTCCATTTTCAAAATTTTGTGAAAGAAAGAAAGATATCAGGATGTGGAAACAGAACATAGAATTTTATTATTTTTATTGTTTTCTTTTTTTTTTTCCTTCACAAAATCCGTATCCGAAAACGGAAAACACTGAAAAATGAAAACTGAAAAATGAAAAACGCAAAACCAAACACGCCCTTAGATTTTCCTTCTTATATGCCTAAATCACATATTAAGGTAGCTTTTGCTTACTATCCTGAGACAAAGGTGACAGAGGTATTGGGTCCAAAAAATGTTTGGAGCGAGGAATAGTGGCAAAAACTTAAAATTGTTGCTATCTCAGGATGATTTTTAAGATAATTTATGCATTTTCAAAATAAAGTTACAAGATACATACCATAGGTTCGATTTTCAACTCATTTGCAGTACCTCCAAAAAAGAGGGACGCTAGATATAAAGTTCTACTATTATTGTTGTAAAACCTTGTCTCTCTAACCGTCTCCGATCGAATCCAAACACTACTTGTTAAGAGTATACTAGGCATTGACTAATCTAGTTGAACTCGCTTTATCTAAGCATAATTTAAAGCTATCGAATTGAATTAGCAGAGCTGATAGAGACCTGGTTTCTTGGAGGTCAATGCGAGCTTCTTGCGGCGAACGAGGGAATTGAGGAGCGAGGATTTGCCGACATTGGAGCGTCCAACGAGAGCAAACTCAGGGAGGCCATCGGAGGGGCAGTCCTCGGTCCTAACACTGCTCTTGACGAACTCCGCTTGCGCCACCTGGCAATAGCGATAACAATAATAACAAACCACAAAGCGTGACTGACTGACTTAATTCATAATTGATTGATTGATAAACCTGAGAGTCGGTGGCGTAGTTGCTGAGCAGAATGTTGGAGCCCTTGAGGATTCTGGCGGTGAGGGTAGGGGTGTCGAGGGGGACATGGGTTTCGGGGGGAACGAAGAGCTTGTGGAGAGGGAGTTGGAGGTGGGGGGTGGGTTCGGGTGTGTGAGGGTCTATCGGTGTGGGTTCGGAGGCGGGAAGGGTTAGGGTGGAGAATAGTAAAAGGGGGCGAGGGGTTTTGGTTGCGTTTGGATTTGGGTTTAGGAAATGAGTGCGGAGAAAGATGGGAGAAGAGGATAGCGGAGTTAGAATGGTTGAAGGGAGTTTGGGGAGGTGAAGGAGTACCATGTCTTCTCTACTCTCTCGCAGCACCGTGCCTATCCACCTGCTGGCTAAACAAAAATATCCCACCAAATAATACGTATCTTGAAGGTCGTCGATACATAATTAATTACACTCTTTTTTTTCTAACTTTTGTTATTATTTTAGAATAAGGTATGTTGTTTTTTTTTTTTTTCGGGTTTTTTAAAAATATTTTTAAATTTTATTTTATTTTAGTTTTATCTTAAAAGTTTTTTATTCATATTAAATATATTTTTAACAACAAAATTTTTTAAAAATTTAAGACTAATCTAATAATAATATATAACAATTACATTTTTATCTGTCTTTATTGACAAAATAATCAAAAACAGAAATCTAAAATAAAAAAACTTTATCACAACTTATCAAATTTCAGTAGCTACTATAAGAATTGCTTTGATTTTTTTATTGTCTTAGTTTTTGTGTTGTTTTTTCAGTTCACCTTTTTAGGGAGCAAAGGAACAAACGTATCAATAATCACGTTTACAGTAAGCAATATTATTGTCTACATTGGTAATAATTAAGGTAGAGAAAATCGAGATTTTACATGAAATCGAAAAAT